>NC_090646.1:111099460-111399460 GCF_040937935.1 Hyperolius riggenbachi | reverse complement strand
GTCCATGGTGTTGCAACCCAATGGACACAGTGTGAAAGGAGCCTTACACTACCCCTCATCAACTGCATACCCAACTAACCTCCCCACTTACGCCTAACACTAACCCCCCCTACCTAGGCCTAACACTACCTCCTACATACTTACACCTAACACTTGCCTCCACACTGATGCCCAACACTAACCTCCCCTTACCTAGACCTAACACTATCCTCCCCACCTACGCCCAACACTAACCTCCCCCTACCTAGGCCTAACACTACCTCCCACATACTTACACCTAACACTTGCCTCCTCACTGATGCCCAACACTAGCCTCCCCCTACCTAGACCTAACACTACCTCCCCACCTAACCCAACCCTAACCTCCCCCCTACCTAGGCCTAACACTACCTCACACATACTTACACCTAACACTAGCTCCCCCCCACCTAGGCCTAACACTCCCTCCCACATACTTACACCTAACACTATCCTCCCCACCTACGCCCAACACTAACCTCCCCCTACCTAGACCTAACACTATTCTCCCCACCTATGCCTAACACTAACCGCCCCCTACTTAGGCCTAACACTACCTCCCACATACTTACACCTAACACTAACCTCCCCACCTACGCCCAACACTAACCGTTGCCTACCTAGGCCTAACACTACCTCCCACATACTCACACCTAACACCAGCCCCCCTCTACCTAGGCCTAACACTACCTCCCACATACTTACACCTAACACTAACCTCTCCACCTAAGTCCAAAATTAACCTCCCCATACCTAGGCCTAGCACTAACCTCCCACATACTTACACCTAACACTAATTTTCCCACCTACGCCCAACATTAACCTTCCCTACATAGTGGTAACACTACCTCCCACATACTTATAACTAACACTAACCTCCACACCTATGCACAACACTAACTTCACCCACCCTAGGCATAACACTAATCTCCAACATACCTGCATCTAACACTAGGGTTGCAACGGTATGAAAATCCACAGTATAACTGTCTAAAAAAATACCACGGTATGATAGTATCACGGTATACGGTATTATACAATTATTTGGACCTGTGCCTCGCGCTTACATTAAAAAATTTGCCCCCGCCCCCCCCCCACCAGTATGGTAGCCAGGTGTGCCCTACTCCCTCGGCATACATATGCTTAAGCCGCCAGGAGATTTGGATGCAGGGTAAATTTGTAAAATGGCTCACCCTTCTCCTGCAAAAGTCCTGGCGGCATTAAATACTATTCCCCCTCCGGGTCGCCATGGATAGTGGTGAAAGATGTTATTTGGCTTCCAGCTATTACTGGCAGCCGAATTACAATGTTTTTATAGTAATTTGTGCTCTGTCATTTGACGGCGCCCAAATTACTTACTGTGCTAAACGATGCTGGGGAAATTTCCAAACTGATGATTTGTCTCCTAGTAAGAGGAGACAAGGGCCACGGCAGATTGATGTACCCAAGGAGGTATTAATTATCAATATTATTTTGGCCCAGTAGCCTTTCACAACAGGACAAAACCTCCAAATATGGGAGAAGTCACTAGGCCAACTACAATTTTGAAAACAGAGATTAGACTTAGTGGGGTCAATGGACTGAAGTCTTGTGCAGTAATTTAATGGTAAGTGCATCCTTTGTATATTTCTAAACACAACACTCACATTTAGTCAAAGAAGAAAAAAATCCACTGAATTTACCAGTTTCACCCAATTTGTGAATTTACTTCAGGTGGCCATATGCAATGACACCAAAATGTTCGATTTACCCGTTTTTCAATAATAATAATAATAATAATATTAATAAAAACAATTGATTATATAGAATTTTTTTTATTGGAAAAAAAATTAATCTTGTAGAATTTTTCACAAATTTCCAACAGCCATGAAAAATTATCGATTGTTAGAAAAATTGATACTTATCCGTTAGCCGGGCGCATCCGGCAGGTGGCGCTAATTACTATTCCTCCTCCAGGCCGACATGGATAGTAGGGAAAGATGTAACTCTGGTGGAGTTTTGTCGCCACCTAGAGGATGTGCCCGGCTAACGGATAAGTACCGAAAAATTGAATGTGGAGGATTACGTGGACTTTTCAAGTAATACTATCAATCAAGAAAATTAATTGAATTTAAAAAATAAAAAAATATATATTACTAGTAGACCTAAGCCCATTTAACCCGCCTGGCGGTCTATTAGAAACTGCCAGGGGGCAGCGCAGCACTATTTAAAAAAAAAATTTAAATCCTATAGCGAGCCTAGGGCTAAAAAAACAGGATTTCCTGAAGGGCTTCCCACGTCGCCATGGTGACGGGGCGGGATGACGTCACCGACATCATGGACGTCGTGACGCCTAAGGGAGTCCGATCCACCCCTCAGCGCTGCCTGGCACTGATTGACCAGGCAGAGCACGGGGTCTGGGGGGGGGCGGCACGGCGCGGCGGCGAATGAGCGCAGAGCGGCGGCGATCGGAACGCACACGCAGCTAGCTATGCAAATCGGCCCAGCAGGGCCTGAGAACTCCTCCTGCGCGGCATAGCCCGAGCTTACCGCCAGGAAGGTTAAAAAACGGGCTCTAGGCCACTCTCATAACCCCTCTCCCTTCCCGCAACCGCCGTTACCGGCCACATGTCAGCACACACCCCTGCTCCGTGCATGCACACACTTCATGCCGCGTGCACACACACATCCGCCCGCACACACACTTGTCTGGCCCCGTCCTCCTCCTGTCCCAACGGCTGTCCGTGCTGCACATAAGCAGTAGCAAAAAAGCACAGACACAAGGACAAAGGAGGACGCAGGGACACAGGGGGATTATTATATAGGATGATATATAGATATATAAAAATAATTTTATGTGTGTGTGTATATATATATATATATATATATATATATATATATATATATATATATATATACACACATACATATATATATATATATATATATATATATACACATACACACACACATATATATATATATATATATACACACACATACATAAAATTATTTTTATATATCTATATATCATCCTATATAATAATCCCCCTGTGTCCCTGCCTCCTCCTTTGTCCTTATACACATACATATATATATATACATATATATATACATGCATACATACATATATATATACTGTACATACATATACAAATATATTTATATTAATTTTCTTTTCAAGTGTAGCTTTGTTTCTTTCAGTCTGTACTCAGTGACACGATCATATTTACCACAGTGGGCTGGTATTCTCTGCTTCTTCAGTAATGTGTTTTGGCCCTCTAGTGGTGAATCATAGATATAGAAAGATGAACTTTATGTTCAGTTATTTCATGACAGAATGATCTCCTATGGCTTCAACGGATAGAACAACGTTAGGCCTTTTTCAGACGGACTGAACTTCACGCTTGTCAAGCAGTTCAGCATCCTGTCTGCCACCCATGAGCGCCCATAGCCTCCCAACTTTTTGAGATGATAAAGAGGGACACTTTAAGACACGCCCCCCGCCACACCCCTAGGCATTCATACCACGAAAAATTCATACGCAAAAGATATAATATTACAATTCAAACTACACTGGTCTTTTCTATTATCACTAGCTTTTCTTCATAATAAAGTTTCTTTAATAAAACAAAAAGTGCCCCTGGGAGTACTTATCTCCGGAGGGGGAAGCCTCTGGATCCTAATGAGGCTTCCCTGTCCTCCTCTGTAGCCCCAATCCAGCGCTGGCCCACAAATCCACTGATGCGCGCAGGCACAAGCTGTTTTATGAGGCTTGTAAGATGGCCCTTTTTGGCCAGGGCTCTCTCCCCCTTAGGTCTGACAATGCTGAATAATGTGTGTGCATACTTCCCACCCCTGTGTAAAAATATGTAGTTGATTTGCTCACTGTATCACTGGTAATCCACCATTGTCTTGTATTAACTTTTGTATTTTTTTTTTTTACTTGTTATACCAGTGTTTCTCAAACCTGTACCCGTGACTCCCCAATGGTGCATGTTTTGCAGGCAGCCTCCCCTATGCACAGGTGGGGTAATTAGTGTCTCAGCTACTTTGAATTCACTTAGCTGAGACACTAATTACACAACCTATGCATGGGTGAGGTGCCTGCAAAACACGCACCATTGGGGAGTCACGAGGACAGGTTTGAGAAACACTGTGTTATACCCTGAATGCTGTTGTACAGCGTCACGGAAGATGCTGGCATTTTATAATTCAATAATGGCCCCCCAGGCTGTGAAGGTCACCAAGAAGAGGCAAAGGAAGGGCTGTGAACATTAAGGGGTCCCATCAAAGTTTTGCTGGGGGCCCCCATGAATTGTAGTTTCACCCCTGGGTGTGTGGGGGGTAGAGATGGTCCGAACGCTTTGCCGGTGAGCACTATTCGGCAAAGATCAGGTATTCATGCTTGCCGCGAGCGGTGAGCACATGGCGATATTCGACCCGCCCCCATACATCATCATTGGGCTAAACCTTGACCCATTACATCACAGTCAGCAGGCACATGGCGGCCAATCAACCTGCACTCCCTCACAGACCCCGCCCCCTATAAAAACGCATCCGCGCTTGCCATGTTTCAGCCTGTCTTCGGCTGGAATAGTGAGAGGAAGGGACAGAGCTTGCTGGAGATAGGGAAAGCGTTAGCTAGGCCTGTTTATTTTGATCCTCGCTGACTGACTTGCTGTTAAAACACCCTAAACAGTCCTTTTGAGGGCTACTTCATCCTTCTGCTGGTTTTTTTTTTTTGTGTGTGTGCGACACTCCACAGGCACCCACCCAGAGCCCACTACTATAATTATATGCAGGGCCGGATTTGTACTTCTTACCGCCCAAGGCCGACTATTACCAGCCGCCCCAACCGTATCCTACCACCTCTCTCCACACACATCCATCAAAAAAAATTTGGGCCGATGGTGTCCACTATTGGGGCTAGTGCCGAGGTCTCCATGGCAACGTGAAGTGAATCAATCATGTCACATGGGGGAACTGGTCAATCAAGCGATCTACAGGTGATGGGCGTGGTAGGAGCCTTCCACCATACACACATAGTCAAAAGTGGCTCACAATTGGACATTGGGTGGGGTCAGCAACACGTAAAAGTGAGTCCTGTACCCACTGCTGTCTCCAGGGTAACAGCGCTGGCCAATCAATAATTAAGAAATGGGTACTGTGAGAGGCTGCCTTCTGTATTCTGTACTATTTGCTGGTGCTGCCCCTGGTCCTTTCATCACCCACACCAAGTGTGTGAGACCCGGCCTTCTGTAACTGCCTGAAGCTGCTGCTATGTCATTGGACAAGGTCTGGCTTTTTGCTAGTCACACACTGTTCACAAACGTTTGGTTAACGGACTGCAGCTGCCTGTAGCACAGCACAGGCAGATGCCAGCTGGTACTAATAGTGCAGTTATCCTGACCACTTTCATTTGTTTGGACACTTGCAAATAATGCCCTCCAAATAATGCCCACTGTCTGCAGGCCGCCCCTTGTTTATCTGGTGCCCTAGGCCATGGCCTATGTGGCCTTGCCAGAAATCCGGCCATGATATGTCACATTAGACACAAGCAGAATAGTACTTCAGGGCCTCTGTTATTATCACTGTATTGTGTTTGACCTGATGCATAGCTCAGTCTCTGTCTGATACTTCACAGACAAATCCCACTGGCACTGACACAAACCTGCATCCACTTCTAGTCTTCTAGTGATATATAATTGTGTGCCACATAACACAAGCAGAGTACTATCCCTACTGCTCCAGGGCCTCTGTTATTATCACTGTATTGTGTTTGAATAGTTGCATATCTCAGTGTCTGTCTTATACTCCACAGACAGAGCCCACTGGCACTGACCCACACCTGTGCCCACTTCTAGTGATATATAATCGTGTGCCACATAACACAAGCAGAGTACTAGTTGGCATGGAGGAGTTCATAAATAGGCTTAAAACAAATAAAAAAAGAATTAGGTTGTACACTGTGCCTGTCAGTTTGTTTTCATCATGTAGCTCCATAATGAACGTCCCATCCTGGCCTCTGCTGCACGCCGCACTGGTCCGTTCAGTTGAGCGCATAATGCACAATAAACACACCTAAGGGCCTTACAGACCTGTTTGCGCTCAATCTCGGTAAATGCTGCGTTTGATCTGTCAGTGTGAAGCAGGCATAACCCTTACATTACCACTCATTTGAAAGCAGCCCTTTATTCCTCAAATGTAGGAATGTACTGTGATTTCTGCTCGTTAGGGATTAAAACCCGACTTTGCCTGAACTCCGTAATTTTTGGTGGGACTTTTGGCATTGATCCCCCTCTGGCATGCCCCTGTCCAGGTGTTGGAGCCTTTGAAACAACTTTTCCATCACTTTTGTGGCCAGAAACTGCCACTATACTTATAATGTCCTTGAATTGTAATATACACACTGTCTGTCCTTGTATTGTTTTTGTTTGTGTTTGTTAACCCTTTCTGGACCAGCACCCTCTGCCCCCTTTAACCACCCTGGCGTTCTGATTAAATCGCCAGGGTGGCTGCGGGAGGGTTTTTTTTAAATAAAAAAAAAACTATTTCATGCAGCCAACTGAAAGTTGGCTGCATGAAAGCCCACTAGAGGGCGCTCCGGAGGCGATCTTCCGATCGCCTCCGGCGCCCAGAATAAACAAGGAAGGCCGCAATGAGCGGCCTTCCTTGTTTTGCTTATATCGTCGCCATAGCGACGAGCGGAGTGACGTCATCGACGTCAGCCGACGTCCTGACGTCAGCCGCCTCCGATCCAGCCCTTAGCGCTGGCCGGAACTTTTTGTTCCGGCTACGCTGGGCTCAGGCGGCTGGGGGGACCCTCTTTCGCCGCTGCTCGCGGCGAATCGCCGCAGAGCGGCGGCGATCAGGCAGCACACGCGGCTGGCAAAGTGCCGGCTGCGTGTGCTGCTTTTTATTTCATTAAAATCGGCCCAGCAGGGCCTGAGCGGCAGCCGCTGGCGGTGTTGGACGAGCTGAGCTCGTCCAGACCGCTCAGCTGGTTAAGGACCAGAGGGTACTGGTCCAGCAAACCGCCGCTTCCAGATGAATCGCCACAAGTTACCGTCGCTCCCGCCGTACACGCCGCTCTGTCCCCGCCGCAGGCTGCTCTCTCTGCCGTCGCTATGACGGCAGAGCGCTGTGCGCCGGTCAGGAGACGCTTTCATTGGCTCCTGACCCTGTCACTTCATGTAAGCCAATGGGAATGGCTTACATGAATGACAGGGCCAGGAACCAATGAAAACGGCTCCTGCCTGGCTCACAGTGCTCTGCCGTCATAGAGGCGGCAGGGCAGCTGATTGCGGCGGGGGCAGAGTGGACCGAGTGACGCGGACGGACTGGGGTGCGCGGTCAATGGGACGTAGAGTTTACGTCCTGTCAGGACCGCAGCGCCCCCTGCCCGACGTAGATTTATACTCGCTCGGTCCGCAGGTGGTTAAGCAACTGCCAAGACAAATTCCGTGTAGGTGCAAACTTACTTCGCGAAAATAAATTGATTCCACTTCTTCTTCTTCTTCTTAGGTTTTTTAATTCGCCTGCCCAAGTTGAAGTCTATTGCGGTTCGCCCGGTTCACGCAAACTTGAACTTATCCGGAAGTTCAAGTTCACTGTTCGCGAACCAAAAAAATTGATGTTCACAACATCTCTAGTGGGGGGTAATTTCCTGATACAAACTCGGTACACCCCAGAAAGATATTTTTCCAACCTGGAAGAACAAGCAGCTATAGGTAAACAGCTATTCACTTTGCATATTTATGCTGAAGTTTTGCTGATGTAGTTTCGTTTATTCTTCTGAATTGGGTCTGATCAGCAGCACAGAGCTCCCCCAGCTAATGTTCTCTCTACTTGCAGGAATAGATTTTGGTACACAGTCCATTGTTTAGTTCCAGTCATCCACAGCAATAACGTTCTTTGTTATTCAACACATCCAATCAAACAGACAGACAAAAACAAATTAACAACCAGTCTGCTTATCTGGAGATCCCCCTCTGCATGCCAATTTGAAAAATAACACCAGCAGCAAAAACAGGGAGCATCAAAAGATGCATCATGCAAATACAATCTATGTACCAATGACAGACAGGTAGGGTGGTCCACACGTCACATGGTTCTGGGCTGCCACTATCACACTGCACAGGAAGCATAGTTTAAACAAGGGCTTTCATTTCAAGGAGGAGAGGGACAGGAACATCGAATAGTTACTGGCTACTAAAACCCAACCCCAGATAATCTTAAAGCGGATCTGAGATGAAAAACTAACTATAACAAGTAACTTGTCTATATACCTTATCTAAAATTTAGATAGTTTACACAGCAAATCTAGCTGCAAACAGCTTTAATAGAATATGATTATTTCTTCCTGTGATACAATGACAGCAGCCATGTTGTTTGTAAACATTACACAGAGGCAGGCTTATCTGCATCTGGAGCACTCAACCTGTGAAAAAAACCTAATCCCTCCTCCCTCCTCCTCCTCGGAAATCTCTGGCTAGTAATACCTCCCCCTCCTCCTGCCCAGACTGAGCTCCCATGAGCCCTTGCTACTGTATGAAAAAGCCTCGGCTCTCTGAAAACCTGTGGGCGTGGCTAGTTTAGTTTATAGGGAATTAGAGTATTAAAACAAAAACAAAAAAGTATTTGGCTTGAAGAATGCCCTATAAACAATAGGAAAGTAACACAATTATGCAATAAGTAAAAGTTTATCTCGGATCCACTTTAAAGGGATACTTAAGCCATGAATACAAAAATCAGTTTTATTTACCTGGGGCCTCTACCAGCCCACTGCAGCCGTCCTGTGCCCTCATAGTCACTCACGGAATCCTCCGGTCCCCCACCAGCAACTAGTTTTGTTTTCACCGACAGACTTGCCGCGCATAGCCTTCCCGTCCGCAATAGCGTCCTGCGCGTGCGGACGGGAAAACATAGAAGGATACGCATGGCCAGGCCTGTCGACCTAGTCATTGAAAACGAAACTAGCTGGCGGCGGGGGACTGGAGGATCTGTGAGTAACTGCAAGGTCACGGGACGGCTGCAGAGGGCTGGTAGAAGCCCCAGGTAAGTAAAATTGATTTTGTTATTCATGGCTTAAGTATCTCTTTAAAGCCAGTTTCAAACCAGTAACCAGCATTTTGGATGTGGTGCATTCAGATGATCGCACCGCTAAAAACAGGGTTTGGAGATACCAGTAGTAATGTGTACAGTTCACTTTTTTAGCGCTCACTTCCTGTGGCAGAAATACGCATTGCAAGCAAGTGTAGTAACAAAACTTGCTACTAAACATGCGCACCGCAACACGAAAATTTTAAAAATATCTACGGCGCCATTGACTTACATGACTTCCGGTCAACGCATGTTGCTGCGCATGTTGACCCATAACGCAATGATGCTTTTACGTCAGATGCAATACTTCTGGCGCTTGAAATGTCCCATAGACTTTCATTGCTTTAGTGTTACTCTGCGGTAAAAATGAGTAACGCAATGCAATGAAAATGTGTTAGTGTGAAAGGGGCCTTAAAGTGAGGGTCCAAGCAAAATAAAAAAAAAAGATCCACTTACCTGGGGCTTCCTCCAGCCCATGGCAGCCATCCTGTGCCCTCGCCGCAGCTCCGGAGGCTCCCAGTCTTCTCCGCTGCAGAACCTGACCTCGCCAGGTCAGGTTCCGGGTCGGCATCTTCTGCGCTCCACCGCGCAGGTCACGTGGTCCGGCCGATGTCTCAGGATGGTACTGAGCAGGCGCAGAACTAAGTGGATCTTTTTTTTTTTTTTCATTTTGCTTGGATGTTTCTTTTAAGGGATCCCGAGCAGAAGCTCGGATTCAAAAAAAGAGGGAAGGTCTAGGATCCTATTGAGGCTTTCCTTAGTGTCCTCTGTCCTCCCACTCGTGAATGAGGCCTCCCTCCACACTGGGGCAGCACTCTGCCATCAGGGAGGCCATGCAGTAGCTGAGCGAGCATGGCCACGCACGCGCTTGGAGACACTTGTGTGATGGTAGAGGAGGTGTGGGGCCCTGATAATAATGCCGACAATCCGAAGGAGGACACACAACACATCAAACCGTGAAGCAGATGGACTCCAACAGTAGAAGACTTGGACTGCCACCTCTGTAGGGTAAGAATAGGAAACTGAGGCTACAATTTGCACAGGCCGGTATGGGGGACATTCTCTTGGTACACTTTGGGACCCTTAGTACCAGCTGAGCACTGAGTATTATCGCCTACCATGTCTGTCCATTATGACCACATTGTACCTGTCTTCTGATGGCTACTTCCAGCATGATAATGCACCATGTCAAAAAGTCCCTCCATGAGGGGGTAGCAAGCTTGGAACCTGCAGAATTTCATAGAATTATTAAATTATTCTTGTCACTAAACTGTCCCCAAGAGCTCACACACTAAAACCCTAACAACCATCATCATTAATCAAAGGCTAATATTTGTGGAAACCAGTTAACTAACTTACCGATAAAGTTTTGGGCTGTGGGAGGAAACATGAGTGCATTGAGGAAACCCATGCAAACTCAGGGAGGATGTACAAACTCCATGCAGATAGAGTTCTGACTTGTTGCTGAACCTAGGAGTCACCATCCAACTTTCAATCCTCTCCCCAGCCCATGCTGGAGGGACACATGTTCACAAGCTAGACTGTTAGCAAAAATAAACAAAGAGTTATTTCTGGAAACAAAAAAATAGAGTCTGCATGTAGGTAGGTAGAGGGAAGCCTCTGGATAGTCCAGAGGCTTCCCCTGTCAGCAACCTGAATGAAGAGACAGCAGGTGGCCACAGTTTGCAGCTAAACGGATACAGAAACCTGGAATGAGGTGCAATAAAAGTGTTTATTGTCAAGGCTCTGGGTGCAAAATGTACATCAAAGAGAACAGCGGACTGGGTACCATTAGGCTGATAGGGAAAGTGGATAGCAACAGCAACTGGATACCATCAGGCTGGGCAGTGGACTGGATACCATCAGGCTGGGCAGCAGACTGGATACCATCAGGCTTGGCAGCGGACTGAATATCATCAGGCAGGGCTGCGGACAGGATACCATCAGGCAGGGTTCAGCTGGACTCTGGACTGAGCATCTAGATGGACTGGCTGGACCCTGGGCTGAGCATGTAGCTGGACCTTGGGATGAGCTTCTAGCTGGACCCTAGGCTGAACAACTGGCTGGACCCTAGGCTGAACAACTGGCTGGACCCTAGGCTAAGCATGTAGCTGGACCTTGGGCTGAACATCTATCTGGATCCTGGGCTGAGCGTCTGGCTGGACCCTGGGCTGAGCATGTAGCTGGACCTTGGGATGAGCATCTAGCTGGACCCTGGGCTGAGCATGTAGTTGGACCTTGGAATGAGCATCTAGCTGGACCCTAGACTAAGCATCTAGCTGGACCCTGGGCTGAGCATCTAGCTGGACCATGGGCTGAGCATCTAGCTGGACCATGGGCTGAGCGACTGACTGGACCCTAGGATGAGCATCTAGCTGGACCTTGGACTGAGAATTTAGTTGGACCTTGGGGTGAGCATTTAGTTGGACCTTGGGCTGAGCATTTAGTTGGACCCTGGGCTGAGCATTTAGTTGGACCCTGGGCTGAGCATTTAGTTGGACCCTGGGCTGAGCATCTGGCTGGACCTTGGGCTGAGCATGTAGCTGGACCCTGGGCTGAGCATTTAGTTGGACCTTGGGCTGAGCATTTAGTTGGACCCTGGGCTGAGCATCTGGCTGGACCTTGGGCTGAGCAACTGGTTAGACTCTAGGCTAGAACCTAGGAAGAACCTCTGCCAGATTACGTGGATTTTTGGTGAAATGCTGTAAGATTACATGTATTTTGGGGGAAGGGGGGGAAACACTATGGCAGAGCTCAAACTTCCCTGGCAGACCTTTTACAGCAATACTAAAATCATGTATATTTGGCCCCACCCATGACCACGCCCACATCCTGGTGCGTGACCACGCCCATTTTTTCGGCGTGCCGCGCTGCGCGCGGCACAGGGGCTTTTATCAGTAAAAAAAATCTTTTGGCAGTACATTTTTGGGTATTTGTCAGTAAAAAATAACGTGAAAGGTTGGCAACACAGCTTGTCGGGCTGTCCTGACCTTCATGAGTCTTCAGTTAGAGTCTTTTGTTGATATCAGTTTGGAGGGTCGTCTGGAATCTGACCCTAGAGGGGGGGGGGGGGGTACTGTGAGGATCCGCTGGGCTGCCTGCGCAGGCAGGCAGCCTTTTGACCACTGTTCAGGTCTGCATTCTGAAGGTCTCTGGAAGAGAGACCTTTTGTCAGTATTGCAGCTTGCTGCTGAGGAATTTGCATATGTTTGTCATGCAGATTGCCTAGCCACATCCTTTGTAGGCTTGCTCTATAAATACTATGTGATATCACAGACCTGGGCTGGTCATAAGAGTTAGTCCTGTGTAACACTCGCCTGGAGTGTCAGCCTTGCTTTTTGTTTCAAGATTGGCCTAGAGTAATTCCTGGGACTGCACTAGGCAGGTTTCCCTAGTGCAGTTAGGATTGCTTATCTGTTTTGTTTGACTGTTGTGATTGTCCTGTCCCAGCGGTGGTCGACAGGAAATCGTTCTGTGTGTCTGGGTGCTAACCGGAACAGCGGTTGTTACTGGTAGCCCCTTCTGATCTGTCTTCCTGGATCGCACTAGCATCTTGCGCTGTGGATCCTTCTGATCTGTCTTCCTGGATCGCACTAGCATCTTGCGCTAGCGCTGTGGATCCTTCTGATCTGCTACTCTGTACTTGGATCGCACTAGCATCTTGCGCTAGCGCTGTGGATCCTTCTGTTCTGTCTTCCTGGATCGCACTAGCCACTTTCGCTAGTGCTGTGGATCCTATCCCACGCCTGTTCCTGTTTTCGTGTGTCTGTCTTGTCTGCTACAAACGCTTGCTGGAGGCTCGGTGAGGTAACCGTTAAGCAAGCGCTCGCGTCCTCTGTTTCATGTTTGTCTGTCGGTGGTTAGTTAGGCGTGCTTGTCTCTATTGTGCTTATCACGTGGAGACCATGCATAAACGCGTGCACTGTTGCGAATGAGTGCGGTGTTCGCGTTTAGCTAGCGTTTGTTATTTTCCGTATCTCCTCATTGTATGATTTGCTGTGCCTTTGCTACTCTCGTGCTCTCCCTTGCTGTAGCCTTGTGTCACGTCTGGCGATCGCACCTCTCGCGATCGCGTTCCTACTTCATATCTGCTGTGGTGTGTGCACCGTCGCGGGTTGGCGACTAGTTTGGTGCACACACATACAATCTGTCTCTGTGCTCATTCTCAATCGCCTCTCTTGCGATTGCGTTTCTTCCCTTCGTACAATTCCTGTCTGGCGTGTGTGGTAGGGCAGAGCAGCTGTTCCTCTGCACTCCACAGCTCCACCTGCCGACAGGAATTTCCCTCTACAGGTGCATTGCACCTTTTGCTGGGTTCCCGCAAATTATATGCTTGTGGAGGATTTCCGCAGTGTCAGCGCACGTCTTGTGCGCTGATCACAGAGAGAATCCCACAATCGTTACACCAACCTCTGGGTCGGCCTGACGTCATCGCCAGGGAGCGGGAGGCAGCAGCGGCAAACGGCTGAGCTGCAACGAGGGACATGCTGGGAGATTGGGGCTGGAGGAAGCCCCGGGTAAGTAGCACTTATTTTCATTATTTCCCCTGATGACTCCTTTAAGTTACCTCCTCTGTAGTTATTTTCACATGTAGTTATTTTAAGGATTAAAGAGTTAACTTTAGAGATCTCCCCTTAACTTAAAGACAGAAGAGTTAACTTTAGGATTGCCTGAGGTAAAATGTTTCCTGAATACAACATGCCTCATCACCATGGTAATAACTCTAGAAACGTTATTATAGGCAGGAGATAAGCTTAGTGAATTGAGGCCAAAGTGCACAGAACATGCCTCTGTGTCCTATTAAGATTGAATAAATCCACCTCGGGTTCTATTTAAATTGAACTAAAACTTGTAGCTTCTGCATCAACACCTGCTGGATGACTTCTGCTCAATTGTATGTTCAAGCCATGTAGAAAGAGCAGTACAGGAAGGAACACCAGGTTTTGGGTCACCCTGAAGTGATTGGCTACTCTGTTCTATCTGAAAGTAAAACTAGACTCTGGCACGGGACAGAAGAAAAACAGAGAGAAATGCACCCTGTATGTATTTAGAGAGTTCATTCTCTTCAATACCCCCTCATTTGTGTCTAATCACAAGATGTAATTTGATCTCTCTCCTGTGTCACATGACTGCCATGGCAGAGATGGCATATAAGCTAATTTGTAATCACAGGATGCTAACACTATGTCTGCTGCCATGAAAGCAGAAAGTAGACACACTGCAGATTTATTTTAGGATTTGTATCAGCTATAGCAAAGAAATGTTTTTTCTTTAAAGTTTATTATGCTGTTGTGTATTTTTTAGAGCAGAAAAGACATTCTGAGTTCAGGTCCGCTAAGCTGTACTCCCTCGTCTCAACACTGTCTCTGATCTTCCTATTGAGCGAATGAGCGGAGACGCTTCCCCGGACGCGATGACGTCACAGCGGTTGAGCGTGCGCTCGTTTGATTGGCTAAACGCTGTCCAGACTAACCTGCCTATGTTCAGTATGATCGCCCAATAGCTTTCTGTGTACCTTTTTTGACGCTCGATGGACAGACACGCCCCTCGTCCCTCCGGAGCCTCGGCGCATGCGTCCTCCTCCTCGCGGCCCTTCCAGCCCCGGCGCGCTTTGTCGTTCTGAGCACTCTCTGCACGGACACGTGACCGCGGAGGCGGCTGCGGACCTGGACATGTCTAAGCGGCACCGGCTGGACCTGGGCGATGACTACGCCGCGAGCAAGAAGCGGGACGGGTGAGTGTGAGCTGAGGGGGAGGCGCGCTCCGCTCTTTGTCCGCGCGGGAACATGGCGGCGGCCTGTGCGTGGAGGCCCGGATGTGCCGGGGTGCTGCGGCCTGCGCGGGAGGCTGATGTGTGATATAGAGGCAGGCAGAGGATGTTACGTAGAGGCCTGTGTGCCGCGTGCGGGATGAGCACCTGTCTGGCCCGGTGTTCTGGAATGCCCCGGGTTGTGTCATGTGACCTGCAGGGATCATACAGACGAGTGACTCCCAACCTGTACACACTACTACCCTGGTGCTTCTGTGCCGTGTAGCCTCATTACTGGGGGCAAGTGTAGTGTATGTGACTGACCTAGCTAAAGGCCTGTCACATAGACTGCAGGCAGAACATACTATATATATATATATATAACCTGTATTGCCTTCTTCCTTTCTACAGAGTGAAGGTAGCCATACATTTGGCGACTGATCGACCATCCGATTATTATAATTGAATCGGATGAAGATTGGTGCCGCCAAGTGAATGCCGATAATGCGACTCATTTCGGGCCAAAATTGGTTATATTAGTCGATTGCACATGCTGCAAGATGTAGGGTCGACTTGCTCGATTAGGTGGGTGGCGCTAATGGCGTGCTATTTTGGGATAAGCAACGAACGCAACAAAACCCCTGGCGCTGTCCCCCTAATGCAGAATGTCCCCTTGGTGTCAAGCGCAGGTGATACCTGTCTGTGTCCTCCGCTGCCTCTACTATTCCTCCGTTCTGCATACATGTGCCCCCAACGTGGTTGTCTAGTAAGGGCGCGTGTGTGTGATGTCAGATGTCACACGCTGCCACGTTACTAGGCAACCACGGGGCACTCATGTATGGAGAACGGAGTGCGCCTGGGACAAGTGGAGGCCGCAGACAGGTAATGTATCACTTGCAATAGGCACTAGGAGGACAGAGGTGGATGCGGCATCACAAGGCCGATTCGGGAATCGGCCTGTGGTGTATGGGCAGCTAACAAATCTCTCTCCAATTAGATTCGATCAGAGAGAGATTTCTCTTGGTTGAATCTGCCCATAAAGGCTAGATGTGTGGCTACCTTTAACCACTTGCCGACCGCCCACTACCAATTGGCGGCGGCAAGGACCGCGTAACAGCAATTGGCGGCGGCTCCTGGGGGACTGAATTGCTGGGGATCGCGCACATCCGCCGGCATTATGCTCTGCCCGCCCGTGACGTCAACCCGCCGGCCAATTAGCAGCGCCGGCTGGTTGTTAACCCCTGATCTGCCGCATAGTAAGCGTATAATACGCTTTGTAAAGTATACAAAGCGTATTATACAGGCTGCCCCTTGCCCTGGTGGTCCCAGTGATCGAGGGACCACCAGCGCAGGAGGCAACCCCCCTAGCAAGCACACACTGATCCTGCCACCTGATCGCCCACAGCACCCCTCAGACCACCGTTTGCACCCAATCACCCCCTTAACCTCTTGACGACCAGCTAACCCCGATTGGCGTAAACTGGTCGTCTGCGGGTTACCATGGGAACGGCCGCTCGATCGAGCGGCCTTTCCATGTCAGTTCACGGAGGGTGTCTCCGTGAACAGCCGGAGAGCCGCCGATCGCGGCTTGCCGGAAAAATGTAAACAGGCGGGGAAGAAATCCCCGCTGTTTACATCATACGGCGCTGCTGCGCAGCAGCGCCGTAAGGCAGAACGGCGATCCCCGGCCTCTGATTGGCCGGGGATCGCCGGCACATGATAGGCTGAAGCCTATCCTTCAATGCGCAGGACGGAAATCCATCCTGCGCAGCTCACAGGGGGAGGGAGCGGCGAGACGGCGGAGAACGCTGCGGAGGGGGGCTTTGAAGAGCCCCCCCGCTAAGCAAATGCAGCCGGCGGCGATCAGACCCCCCCCAGCAGGACATCCCCCTAGTGGGGAAAAAAGGGGGGTAGTCTGATCGCCCTGCTGCACTCCTGATCGGTGCTGCGTGGGCTCATTGAAAAATCCCCTGGTCGGCAAGTGGTTAATCACCCCCTGTCACTATCTGTCAACGTTATATTTTAGATTAGGTCCTAAACTGCCCCCTGGGGGCTCTGATCACCCCACACACCCTCAGATCCTCCCCAACCCCCCCCCCCCGTGTACTGTATACATCTATTCTCCCCTGTAATCACCTGTCAGTCACCCCCTGTTACCACCTGTCACTGCCACCCATCACAACAGACCCTAACCTGCCCCTTGCGGGCACCTGATCACTCGCCCACACCCTCAGATCGCCCGCAGACTGCCCTCAGATCACCTCCCAAGTGCATTGTTTACATCTGTTCTCCCCTCTAATCACCCACTGATCACCCATCAATCACCCCCTGTCACTGCTACCCATCAAATCCTAATCTGCCCCTTGCGGGCACCCAATTACCCGCCCACACCCTCGGATCGCCCTCAGACACCCCCCCCCCGATCACCTCGCCAGTGCATTGCTTGCATCTATTCTCCCCTCTAATCACACCCTGATCATCTATCAATCACCCCGTCACCAACTGTCACTGCTACCCATCAGATCAGACCCTAATCTGCCCCTTGTGGGCTCCCAAACACCCGCCCACACCCTCAGACCTCCCCTTATCACCTCCCCAGTCCATTATTTACATCTGTTCTCCCCTCTAATCACCCATCAATCACCCCCTGTCACCACCTGTCAATGCTACCCATCAGATCAGACCCTAATCTGCCCCTTGCGGGCACCCAAACACCCACCCACACACTCAGATCGCCCTCAGACCCCCCCCCCTGATCACCTTCCCAGTGCATTATTTACATCTGTACTCCCCTCTAACCTGTCACTGCTACCCATCAGATCTGACCCTCATCTGCCCCTTGCGGGCACCCAATCCCCCACCCACACACTCAGATCGCCCTCAGACCCCCCCAATCACCTTCCCAATGCATTGATTGCATCTATTCCCCCCCTCTAATCACACCCTGAGACACCCATCAATCACCTCCTGCCACCCCTAGCACTCCTATCCATCAGATCAGGCCCTAATTTCCCCCTTGTGGGCTCCTGATCAGTCGGCCAAACCCTTAGACTCCCTTCCGATCACCTCCCCAGTGCATTGATTGCGTCTATTCTCCCCTCTAATCACCCCCTGAGACACCCATCAATCACCTCCTGTCACCCCTAGCACTCCTATCCATCAGATCAGGCCCTAATCTGCCCCCTGCGGGCATCTGATCACCCGCCCCACCGCAGTGACAGAATTTTTTTTTTCTGATCACTGCTGGTCTTTACGACTTAATTGTGGCTGAGACCAACCATTATGCCTCACAATACGCAACCGCCAATCCAAGAAGCTACCATGCCCAGCCTTTTCGGTGGAAACCACTCCGTTTCCGAACGCAGTGTTCTCCCCAGAATTTTTTTCCAGTCGGGTGGCATGAAAAAGCAGCCGGGTGGGACGAGATGAAAATGCAGGGCAACTCTGCTTACAGCATAGGAGGAGGTGAGCTGATAACAGCCGGGTGGTCACCAAATCTAGCCGGGTGGAGCACCCGGCTAAAAGAGCCTGGGGAGAACACTGTGAACGTGACATTTTTTGGGGCCTTCTCTTTAAAGGGAAGGTTCAGGGACGCTGTGAAAAAAACAAAAATCCAAATCCACTTACCTGGGGCTTCCTCCAGCCCGTGGCAGGCAGGAGGTGCCCTCGTCGCCGCGGCTCCGCAGGCTCCCGGTCTCCTCCGGTGGCGCGCCCGACCTGGCCAGGCCGGCTGCCAGGTCGGGCTCTTCTGCGCTCCAATGTGCGGCTCACTGGTGCGCGCTGACGTCATCGGACGTCCTCCGGGCTGTTCTGCGCAGGCTCAGTAGTTCTGAGCCTGCGCAGTACAGCCCGGAGGACGTCCGATGACGTCAGCGCGCACCAGTGAGCCGCACATTGGAGCGCAGAAGAGCCCGACCTGGCAGCCGGCCTGGCCAGGTCGGGCGCGCCACCGGAGGAGACCGGGAGCCTGCGGAGCCGCGACGAGGGCACCTCCTGCCTGCCACGGGCTGGAGGAAGCCCCAGGTAAGTGGATTTGGATTTTTATTTTTTTCACAGCATCCCTGAACCTTCCCTTTAACATGGGTCTAGTCGAAAAGAATGAATTGCGGTCTTATTGGTCTACGCACCCAATACATCACATGCTCATGTTCTCTGCTGCCATGTCCAGGTCACGATTTGAGAACATCCTGCGCTTCCTGCACTTCAGTGCCAATACAACCTGTCATCTAAGAGGCCACCCTGCTTATGACTGGTTCCACAAAATTCGGCCCCTCATAGACCACCTGTCGTCAAAATTTTCAGATGCTTATACCCCCTGAACAGTCATTTTGAGGCATTTGGTTTCCAGACTACTCCTCACGGTTTTGGGCCCCTAAAATGCCTAGGGCAGTATAGGAACCCCACAAGTGACCCCATTTTAGAAAGAAGACACCCCAAGGTATTCCGTTAGATGTATGATGAGTTCATAGAAGATTTTATTTTTTTGTCACAAGTTCGTGGAAAATGACACTTTGTGAAAAAATGCAAAATCAATTTCCGCTAACTTGTGACAAAAAATAAAATCTATGAACTTACCATACTCCTAACGGAATACCTTGGGGTGTCTTCTTTCTAAAATGGGGTCACTTGTGGGGTTCCTAAACTGCCTTGGCATTTTAGGGGCCCTAAACCGTGAGGAGTAGTCTGGAAACCAAATGCCTCAAAATGACCTGTGAAATCCTAAAGGTACTCATTGGACTTTCCATTCAGACCACTGCAGCTTTAACGGTTTATTGCTTGGTCATGCAACCTACTATCTAAATGAATTTTACCTCCTTTTCTTGTCACTAATACAGCTTTCTTTTGGTGCTACTTGATTGCTGCTGTGATTTTTATACTATTTCTCATGAGTACGGCGCGATACCACATGTGACACTTCTTTGCAGCCTAGGTGCGCTAAGCCCAAAGTCCTATGAGCACCTTTAGGCTTTACAGGGTTGCTTACAATTTAGCACCCCTCAAAATGCCAGGACAGTAAACACACCCCAAAAATGAACCCATTTTGTAAAGTAGACACCCCAAAGTATTCATAGAGGGGCATGGTGAGTCCGTGGCAGATTTCATTTTTTTTTTTTATTATTTGTCACAAGTTAGCAGAAATTTAAACTTTTTATTTTTTTTTTGTCACAAATTGTCATTTTCCACTAACTTGTGACAAAAAATAAAATCTATGTATTTACCATGCCTCTTAGTGAACACTTTGGGATGTCTTCTTTCCAAAATGGGGTCATTTGGGGGGTATTTATACTATCCTGGAATTCTAGCACCTCATGAAACATGACAGGTGCTCAGAAAAGTCAGAGATGCTTCAAATTGGGAAAGTTCACTTTTTGCACCATAGTTTGTAAACGCTATAACTTTTACCCAAACCAATAAATATACACTTATTGGATTTTTTGTATTATCAAAGACATGTAGTACAATAAATTTGGACAAAAATGTATATAGAAATTTTACTTTATTTGAAAAATGTCAGCACAAAGTTAAAAAAAATAATTTTTTTAAACAAAATTCATGTCTTTTTTTGATGAATGTAATAAAAACTAAAAATCACAGCAGCAATCAAGTAGCACCAAAAGAAAGCTGTATTAGTGACAAAACAAGGAGGTAAAATTCATTTAGATAGTAGGTTGTATGACCGGGCAATAAACCGTTAAAGCTGCAGTGGTCTGAATGGAAAAAAGTGTGTCTGGTCCTTAAAGGGAACCAGAGGCCCCATGAAAAAGATACTATACATACCTGAGGCTTCCTCCAGCCCCATATGCACGGATCGCTCCCACGCCGCCGTCCTTTGCTGCCTGGATCCGCCGGTACCGGGTCCCGTCATGGCCGGCAGACGCGGGCAATTGTCCGCATCACACGGCGCTTTCTGTATACAAGTACGCATGAGGCTGCCTACTGCGCAGCCGCATGTGTACGGGTATGGAGGGAGCTGCTGTGATGCGGACAATTGGCCGCATCCGCCGGAAGCGACGGGACCCGGTACCGCCGAACCAGGAAGCGGAGGATGGCGGCGTGGGAGCGATCCAGGCTTATGGGGCTGGAAGAAGCCCCAGGTATGTATAAAAGCTTTTTTTTTTTTTTTTTTTTTTTGTATGTTCCTCTCTGGTTCCCTTTAAGGGGTTTTATGACTGCTGTTAAAGTACCCCTGACCAGGATACAAAAAAATTAAGACAGCCCGTAGTGGGCTAGATAATCTTTCCCTGAGTATCCTGATCCTGCTCGTTGTCCTTGGGGTCCTTCCCATTCACTGGACATTTTGCTCTCAAGTATTTGACGCGAACTATAAGTTAAATGCTTTACCAGAAGTTCCACCCAAGAGGCGCTGCGTGATTTAGGATTGCGCAGGCACAAATTGCAAACCGCATATGCTCAGCAAAAAGTGGGTGTCCACAAGTGCTTTCTTTGAAACTCATCTACTTTAGGAAACGCAGCAGGAAACCTAGGGAACAGCACCCTCTTACATCACAAAGCATTGTGATTGGCTGAATAGTGTGGGTGTAGTTTACTATAGCTAATTGGAAAACTAACCGTTTGAGAAGTCCACCGAATCATAGTAGTGGAATTTCCCAATCAGGTTTTCTGCTGGGTCTCCTAAAGTAGACTAGTGCAGTCTTTAAAGGAAACATCAGGCAAAAACGGTAAAATCAGCTTTACTCACCTGAGGCTTTCTCCAGCCTCTTGCAGCTGACTGTCCCACACTAATTGCTCCGCTCTCCGACGCCGTCCCGGGCTCCATGTGCGCTGTTCAGGCCAACCTCGAGGGCGTCCTTACTGCGGCTGCGTAAATCGCCGCTGTCGATCATGGCCACGTGGTCCGTGACGAGAACTGTTGTATCTGCGCAATATGCCGTGAACCACGTGGCCATGATTGACAGTTGCGCTTCATGCAGCTGCCTTAAGGTTGGCCTGAACAGCGTGCGGAGAGCGATCAGCGTGGGGCAGTTGGCTGCAAGGGGCTGGAGAAAGCCCCAGGTGAGTAAAGCTGAATTTACTCTTTTTGCCTGACATTTCCTTTAACTGCAATCGAGTCACTCTGCGCCAGTGGTAAGAACCTCTGGTAGGCTCGGGGGGGGGGGGGGGGTTTGCGGGGGGGGGGGGGGTGGGGGGGGGGGGGTAAGAGGACTGGGAACAGCATCTGGACACTCAGGAGGCAATCCATCCACCATAAGCTTCATTCAGTATGTTTCTCCGCGGTTCATAAAGTTGTGGTACACTAAAACCTCTTACTTGAAGAGTCACAAAAGCACCCCTTAATCCCCCTCTTTCCGCCCCCCATATAAGGTCTGCTTAATTAAATATAATATGCTTTCTTAAAATAAGAATATGTAATTATTTAGCTTTCTGCAAGCTATATGTAGGCAATCCCATGACTAGTTTCCTTGCTTACCGAGTGAGTATGCAGATCATTTCACATTATATCCCTGAAAGGCCAATTATATGTTCTGAGCTGCTGGGTTAGCAGCAAATATTAAGCTTATTCATTTTACAGACCTGTCAATACAACTTTCAATTGGGGGGGGGGGGGGGGGGGGTGGATTACTTATTACATAGTAGATCAGGACCACTAGAACTGCATTAGGCAGTTAATAAGGATATTAAAGGGGCACTATGGCTAAATTCTTTGTTTTGTGTGGCTGTGATAGTTATAGCAGTATGTGGAGAATAGTTAAGAACATACAATGTGGCAGATTATTTTTTTCTTTTTACACTAACACCATCTTTGTGTAGGTTTAGAGTCGCGTCGGCAGATTTACCTTACTGACGCGACTCAGGCTAATCCATTATGGTGCAGGAGGCATCTTTCCCTGCTGTTGTGCTGCCGTTGTGCCGCCGTTGTTAGTTTCCCCTCTCGGAAGCGCTGGTAGCATATTCCATCTTTCAACTGCACAATCGTGCAGTTACATAGCTCTCCCCATCAGCCGTAAAGTGTATCAATGTGTATCAATGTGCCGCCGTGCAGTGCGAGTGGCACGCAACCTCCATCTGCGGTGGGACACAACCGCCGCGTGGAGGGACGCAGCCTCACTGATGATGCTGCCTGGTAAGGACCCCTGTAGCGAAGCTGGCAATGAAACGGACACATATTGTTGTCCGTTTCTATGGTTACCAGCCTTCGCTGTTTGAAGTGCGCGGTGTAGCGGCGGCATGAGAGAGCAGACGCGCTGTGTTCGTCTGCTCTCATGCCGCCGCTACACTGCGCACTTCAAACGAGAAAGGTGGAACTCCGCTTCAAACAGCGAAGGCTGGTAACCATAGAAACGGACAACAATAGGTGTCTGTTTCATTGCCAGCTTCGCTACAGGGGTCCTTGCCAGGCAGCATCATCAGTGCGGCTGCGTCCCTCTCCACGCGGCGGTTGCTTCCCACCACAGATGCGTGCCACTCGCACTGCACGGCGGCACATTGATACACTTTACGGCTGATGGGGAGAGCTATGTAACTGCACGATTGTGCAGTTGAAAGAAGGAGTATACTACCAGCGCTTCCGAGAGGGGAGACTAACAACGGCAGCACAACAGCAGGGAAAGATGCCTCCTGCACCATAATGGATTAGCCTGAGTCGCGTCAGTAAGGTAAATCTGCCGACGCGACTCTAAACCTACACAAAGATGGTGTTAGTGTAAAAAGAAAAAAATAATCTGCCACATTGTATGTTCTTAACTAATCTCCACATACTGCTATAACTATCACAGCCACACAAAACAAAGAATTTAGCCATAGTGCCCCTTTAAAGGTTTCTCAAACTCCATGGGGCAGAACCAGGTTTTTACACGAGATAAAATAAAACGAAGGAGGCACTCCAATGGCGTCCATTCACTTGCGTTTATATTATTAAGATTGCAAAACACACGTTTATGAAGGCCATTGGAGTGCCTCCTTCGTTTTGTCTTTTGATACATTAAACCAGGCTTTCTCAACCAGGTACCCTGGGGTTCATTGAGTACTCTGCAGGGGTTTCCTTGACATTTTCCCCCATTGTGGGGGGAAGTATGTTAGAGCACATAATGTAATGGGGGACTGTAAAAAGAAGCACTAATCTGGGGGTCAGAATAATAATAGCACATTAATAAAAAGCACTAGGATAAGGAGACAGTATAATGAGGGGCGGTGTAATAGGGGGTAGTGAAATAAACAGCCACCTTTACTTTTAAAGACCATGTCTCCTGCAAAATAAATGCAGAGGTTCCTTGAGATCCAAAAATTGTTTGCAGGGTTCCTCCAGGGTACAAAGGTTGAGAAAGGCTGCAGTAAACTGTGGATTGGTGACCCGCTGGAGGATCGTGCATCAGCGGACCAGGTGTGTGAAGCCTGGGAGTGGCTATTCCAGCACACAGTCTACTACATTTTATACAAGCCTTGGTGTCTTGTGGAGGTACCGAAACAGCGGTCGACACGAGCGTGTTTGTATTCTGTAACTTTAAACCGTACTTAAATAAACTTCCTCTGCAATTGGAGTGCCGGAATCCGTCCTCTTTCTTCATATTACAATTTATACAAGACAAGCCAATAGACTATTGATTACCTGACAGCTTGACGTCACAGAACTGTCCGTGTGAACCAGCCCTTATGGGGGAAATCTCGGAGCCCTCTTCAATAAGCAGGCTCCCAGAGAACAGAGAAACACTATTGTACACTGATCAGGGATAAACCGACATTCAAAGGAATCGCCGAAGATCATTTAGGTGACATTTATCACAGATCTTTTTATTCTTTGAGTCACTCAGCCACTATAGTTATAATTTTTTTTAAGGAATACTGTAGGGGGGGTCGGGGGAAAATGAGTTGAACTTACCTGGGGCTTCTAATGGTCCCCCCGCAGACATCCTGTGCCCACACAGCCACTCACCGATGCTCCGGCCCCACCTCCGGTTCCCTTCTGGAATTTCAGACTTTAAAGTCTGAAACTACTGCGCCTGCGTTGCCGTGTCATTGCTCCTGCTGACATCACCAGGAGCGTATTGCACAGGACCAGTATGGTCTGTGCCTGCGCAGTACGCTCCTGGTGACATCAGCGGGAGCGAGGACACGGCAATGCAGGCTCAGTGGTTTTCAGACTTTAAAGTCTGAAATCCCAGAAGTGAACCAGAAGCGGGGCCGGAGCATCGGTGAGTGGGTGCGTGGGCACAGGATGTCTGCTGGGGGACCATTAGAAGCCCCGGTTAAGTACAACTCCTTTTTCCCCACCGTACACACTTGAGATAAAAGTATTTGGAAAAGAAAAGATCACAGACCAATTTTACCCCATTCCATGTAGAATGAGAGCCATACCAACACAGTCTATTTTATTGAGCTGAACTCCCCATCAGATAAAAATCTTTGCTTCGGGGTCAGGTGCTCCTGGCCGGGGTGCACTTGGCGGTTGTGTATGCTGGGACACTTGGTTTTGCGGTGTCTGGTGGTGTAGGGGCCCCTGTGAGTGCTGTTGCTTTTGTATGGGTCGGGGGGCTCTGCCTGCAGCCACTTCTAGGACAGGTGCTCTTTGCCAGGGTGCACTTGGCGGTCATGCATGCTAAGATACTTGATTCTGGGCCTTGAGACATTTGATAAAGCAAAGTTCCCTGCACACTCTGTCGCTTTAAAGGTATCAAGAAGCTCTACCTGCAGCCACTTCTGAGACAGGTGCTCTTTGGCAGGGTGCACTTGGCAGACATGCCAAGTGCACTATCATAATTGCAGGATTCCGGGGGTTGGGGGGCGTCTTGTACGCTGGAGGATACGGTACTTTCTCTGAAGGTAGCTCTTCCTTCTTCCTTTGGTCTGTTTCTCTTTTCCCTTTATCTATTTTTATGTAATTATTACATTCAATTGGCAAATTCTGATTAGCAAACATGGGATTTTATGCCCAACACCAAGAGCGTGGTGATGAAGCCTATCAATATGGTTGGGCCTTCATTAACTGTGGCTAGACTCTGAGCTAATCAGAAAAATAAATAAAAGATTCAAATCTTTGCAAGATGCTGTATACAAAGATGCTGTACACATTCAACAGATCAGTATCTGCAAAAGATCAGCTTCTGCAAAATGCATTCATAGTCTGATACCTGCAGATCTCATACACGCCTTGTTTAATGGACATTCATCTGCAGATCAGATCCACCAGGATGTATCTTCAGATCTGCAAATGATTCTGATGTGCAGATGAATGTCCGTTAAACAAGATGTGTATGCATTTCTGCATATTGCAATATGAATATTCACTCTGTTTAAAGGCTTCAGCCTTGTTGCAATCCATGTTTTCTTAGTATAGGTATAGGCATCGATTCATAAAGCATTACCACATTCGGTAATGCAGAAAACAGCTGACTTTACCAATCATTTACAGTGTTCTCCCTAGAAATTTTTTGTAGTCGGGTGGCATGGAAAAGTAGCCGGGTGGGGCGAGATGAGAATGCAGGGCTGGTGCTTCTGTGTGCAACTTTGCTTACAGAATAGGAGGAAGTGAGCCGATAACAGCCAGGTACTCACCAAAACTAGCCGGGTGGAGCACCTGACTAAAAGAGCCTGGGGAGAACACGGATTTGGGAAAATGTCAATTCATAAAGGTTTTTACAGCATGAAAACCTGAAATTACCGAGCAGTGAGGTAAATTACTAACTTGTGCGGTAATTACCTCAACACATGTCAGCAAATGTAAATTCATGAAAACTAGAACTAGCGTTAATACTCACTGTAATTACCGACACCTCTGGTGTGGTCTTAACTATGCAAAGTCTGTGCTGGAGCCGTGACTCGCAGAGGCAGCTGTGATTGACAGAAGCAGGGAGCCAATAGAAACAGCCCCTGTTCTCCTGCAAGTCTGAATGTTGTAATCTGATAGGACCGGCAGCCTTCGCTGGTGGGACAAGCTTTTAAACCCCCCAGGCAGCAGCAGAGCGATATTTCGGAGCAAGCCAGGCATCCCCTGAATACCTTAGGCTGTGTGTCTGTTTAAACCTGTTAGAAGCTAGGCAGGAAAATCACCCAAGCAGGGCATGTGTACAGTTTCTTGGAAGTTAATTTAAAATGTGGCAATTAAATAGAATATTAAGAAAGACTAATAGACTGATTCAGAGCACATTCAGAGCAAGCTGAGGCACTATACCAAAACGTACATCTGAAGGGATGTCGGGATGCCTCGCTATGCCCTCATTGCATGGAACAGCTTGTAACGAGCTATTACCGCAAAGCTTTTTGTCAATGGGCTTCGGTGATTTATTGCAGTTCTACAGCACCTGTTAAATGTTCATGAATTAGCACACAAGTTTAAAATACAGAATGCGGTATTTTCCCGACCAAATTTTTTTTACCGCTCAGCCTTTTATGAATTGACTCCATTGTGGTTTGTGGCTAGGATTGACTGAAAATCAGGCCTTGGAGGAGCTTGTGAAAAAAAATTTTGCGTTACATTTGCATGCGAGCTGTACAAAATAGCATCTCTACTGTTGATCATAATTGTGAGGCGATGTGATTTGCATCTTTTGGTTCCAATAATGGTCTTCGTTGGATGGGTATTTTGCTAGTTGACAAATCAGAATAGTTAATTTCACCAAGTACAACACAGGTTGTACCCGGAATTATTTTTGGCACATACAGGGTCGGTTATGGTACAGTAGCAGCAAAAAAGTAGAAGTATACAAGGTAGTCACAGCATAGCAGAGATATACAAAGACCGTGTTCTCCCCAGGGATAATTAGGTGGGCGGGCCACCCGGCTGTTTTGAAGCTCCGCCCGCCTGTTATCATGCGCCCACCATGCTAAGAGACGTAATGCACGCAGGAGCGCTCCATTGCCTGCTAGCAATCAGCGCCCGCCTCTCGCACAATACCGAAAGCCGACACTGTACAATGCAGGAGCGCTCTTCTGACTGTCACATCAGGCTTCCTGTTGGCACGGATTGGCTGGGCGCGTTGTAAGGGGCGGGACCATGCACTGCATCTTGGCTTTCAGAAACTCCTGCTCCGTCTCTCCCTCCAATGAGTTCTGTTTTATGCTGGCGCCCCTCCTGCCAATGAAGAGAGAGAGGCAGCCATGCTAGCACGCCCACACATCCTGCAGGAGTTAGATGTCAGAAAGCCACGTCAGTTCAGCAATCAGGGACAGCCACAGAGCGGCACACTTATTCTCTAAAAGCCTGCAGGTAACCACGATGCTGCTGTATGAGAAAAAGAGCTGCTGGTCTAATCCAGCTGGGGAGAAATGCACAGCAGGAGAGGTGACTGCATAGCTCTGAATTAGCTGTGCACAGCATAGTGACAGGCTGTCTCTGAGGCACTCGTTCTCCTGTGCACTCGTCTGTCCTCTGCTGCTTAACTGAAAGTTAGAAAAAAAAACAAATGCAGATCTCTGAAGACTTATCTGCTCTCCTGTGGTGTCTGTGTCTCCCCCAGCTTGTGTCCTGTTTGTATTGCTCCCCCTCCCCCTTCAGCAAACACACTGCAGTGAGTTCTGGTGTAGATCTTCCTTGTGATATCCCCACTGAAGGATATGTCGGCTCTGATCCATGTACTGCTCAGCCTTCAACCTGCTTCACACAGCTTCAGGGTGCCACCTCTACCTACCTGGCACCTGGCATTATGTTATGATACTGAACGTTTGTTGTTGCTTATCTTTTAGAGGAGAGAGGAAGTTCTGAGTTCAGGTCTGCTTTAAAGGGAACCAGAGACGAGGGAAAGCTTAAAAATGGAAAAAGATTTTATACATACCTGGGGCTTCCTCCAGCTCCATAAGCCTGGATCGCTCCCACGCCGCCATCCTCCTCTGCCTCTATCGCCGGTACCGGGTCCCGTCACTTCCGCCGGACGCGACCAGTCTTCCACATCCACAGGAGCTCCCTCCGGCTCTGTACGCCTGCGCCTGCGCAGTACAGAGGGAGCACACTGCGCTTGCGTCGACTGGCTCGACCGGAGGAAATGACGGGACCCGGTACCGGCGGATAGAGGCAGCGGAGAAAGGCGGCGTGGGAGTGATCCAGGCTTATGGAGCTGGAGGAAACCCCAGGTATGTATAAATCTGTTTCTTCTTCATCTCTGGTTCTCTTTAAAAGGGACCTGAGCACCATAATCTAATACAATCTCTCCCTAATGCTAAGTACACACGATGCAATTTTCTGACAGATTTACTGTCTTATCGACTATTTCCAATCTGATTTCAGATCAATTTTTCACCCGATTTCCCATAGAAGTGAGCAGGAAATCAGATCGAACTTGTTGGAAATAGTCGATCTGACAGTAAATCTTTCAAAAATTACATTGTGTGTACCTAGCGGTACATTGGCTCGCCTCCTCCTCCTCCTATGTCCTAAGCAGAGTTGCACCGGCCCTACATTCCCCTCTCGCACACCACCCGGCTACTTTTTAATGCCACCCGGCTGGAAAACATTTCTGGGGAGAACACTGAAAGAGGTCATCATATACATTGCACGTTACAAATTACGTATTCCGTTAGTACAGTGAAGGAGGACCAGCGGGGTCCGTCTGAGTGCTATGTCGAGTGGAGCTGCCACATTCTGTTCGGCGCTCTGCAGCAATTACAGATACCCCACTGCATGTCTTTGAAACAGAAGAAAGATAGAAAAAGGAGCAGTAGAGAGTCCTAGGGTCCGCATAGAGGGAGAGTGACAGTCGTGGCCATGCTTGCAAAAATTTAGCCTTTAGGTTTTCTGCCTAGTCCAGATCAGATGGTGGGAAGAACAAGCTTGGCTGGGCCTCTTGCCCCTGTGGCCAAAGATGCAAAGATTAGCGTTAAGGGTAAAAGCCTTTTCCAATGCAGGTGGTCTGCATAGGAATGGCTGGCTGTATTGCAATGCATCCAGGGAGGGAGGCTGCGATGGCCTTGCAGCGTGCAGTGGAGGCCTGAGGTTAGGGGTCTGAAATCTTGGCTTGCTTGGGGCATCTGGCTGTCTCCCGGCTGACCTCATGACTGAGCAGCTACATGCATGCAGGGAGAGAGGCCAGGACTGGAGCGGTGGCTTGGCTCTGTGTTGCTGTCAGCCTGACCCCCCACGTAGCAGCGGCGGTAATAGCAGAGCTGGTGTCCTGTGGCAGCGGCGGTGGTTACATTTGGCCTGTTCCGTTGGCTGTGGAGAGGAGAGGCACGCACGGCGAAGGCACCCCTGGCTGAGCTGATGGAGTGGGAGCCAGAGGGAACTTTCGCCATGGCAGCTCTGTACAGCTGGGGGAGCGGCAGCGCACAGACTTCCTCAAGGCATCCTGGCGTTGTCTTGGTCTGTCCGGGCAGCGGCGGTGCACTAGTCCACGAGATGCGGATTCTGAAATCGGGACATCGGCTCACCTTGCAGCGTCTCTTCCGACATGGTCTCCAGGATTTTTCGGGATTATGGCAGAGCAGCGGCCCATGTGCAGCCCATGAGCTGCAGAAGGAAGTTGTCGGAGCGACCTAAGCCACATGGCAACGATCCACCGATGAAGCTGTTGTCTGATGGGGTGGCCCAGGAGAAAAGGTGCAGACAAGGTGAAGACAAAAAGAGATAAAAAATAAGAGCCGGCGCCCTGTATGGCCGTGGCTACCCCTCAGACGCCATCTTGTATCAGTAAAGTTGATTACATTAAATGCCACATGCACATAACAGCTCCTACTAAGCCTAGAATGAAAATCTGTGCGAGTGATTGGATGAGCTGACAGCCTTAAATAGAACCCGAGGTTGATCTTTGGGGGAGCAGATTAGGCACAGAGGCATGTTCTCTGCTTCCTGACATTCCTCTGTGTCCCCACAATGCCGCGCTATAGCCCCCTGAGATTAGCGATGTATTTGTCACTATCTCGCAGGGCTGTGTATTCGGAGCAATTTTTGGGTACTTGGAGTCGGGGAAAATGCACCTACTCCTAATAAATTGAAACTGTAATTAAAGGGGAACTTCAGCCTAAACAAACATACTGTCGTCAAGTTACATTAGTTATGCTAATTAGAATAGATAGGTAATATAATCTCTTACCCACCCTGTTTTAAAAGAAAATGCAAATGTTTGTGATTCATGGGGGCTGCCATCTTTGTCATGGGGGCAGCCATCTTTTTGGTTGAAAGGAGGTGACAAGGAGCAGGAGACACAGTTCCAACTGTCCTGTGTCCTGATTACCCAGCTGCACACGCTAGGCTTCAAATGTCAAATTCAAAATGTAAAAAAAAAAATTGCACCAAAACAGCAGAACGAGAACAACATCAGAAATCCCATCATGCTTTGCACAGCATTAGGGGAAAAAAGCCCGGGCAGTTTTCTTCTGTGCAGCTAAAAATGAGGCTTGTATAAGAGAAACAAAGTTCTGAGGCTGTGAAACTGTTAAAGAAACACAAAGCCTTTTCAGTGCTGCTAAGTCGATTTTTAGTTTGGAGGTTCACTTTAAACAAGAAAATATGATAAAATGTTCTATTTCTCAGATAATAGTCATCATAAATTATATATACAGGTAGTCCCCGACTTACGAATGCCTGACTTATGAACTACCTGCCGATAGGAACGGCATGGATTCTGTGTTTCCATGGGAACAAGTAAAAAAAAAATGTTTTTCTAATTGGACTTGCAGTTTTTGAGAAAATCAATTTTAAAAAACTATAAGAAAAATGGCTTTTAAACTTGTATAAGCAGGTACAGAGGGCAGAGGCGACACAGGGGCACAGAGGAGGTGCAGGGGACAGATGGCACAGTGTTCCGACTTAAAAACAGATTTAGGTTAAGAACGAACCTACAGTCCCTATCTCTTTCGTTAACTGGGGACTACCTGTACAGTAAAAGCTGTGCTTAGCCCACAAAAATGAAATAAACCAATAAATCAAAATTAGTTACTTGTGCTGCTTCAATAAAGCAGTCACTGTATTTTTAAAGTGAACCAGAGACGAAGCACCCTCATGTATTTTACCATATACAGTGATGTGAAAAACTATTTGCCCCCTTCCTGATTTCTTATTCTTTTGCATGTTTGTCACACTTAAATGTTTCTGCTCATCAAAAACCGTTAACTATTAGTCAAAGATAACATAATTGAACACAAAATGCAGTTTTAAATGATTGTTTTTATTATTTAGTGAGAAAAAAAACTCCAAATCTACATGGCCCTGTGTGAAAAAGTGATTGCCCCCCTTGTTAAAAAAATAACTTAACTGTGGTTTATCACACCTGAGTTCAATTTCTGTAGTCGCCCCCAGACCTGATTACTGCCACACCTGTTTCAATCAAGAAATCACTTAACCCTCTGGGCGATACAATTAAATCGCCCAGGAGGGGGCGCAGCACTTTTTTTTTTTAATTTTTTTTTTTTTTAAATCATGTAGCTAGCCTAGCGCTAGCTACATGATAGCCGCTGTGCAGCGGCATCCCCCCACCTCCTCCGATCGCCTCTGGCGATCAGCGCAAGCAGGAGATTCCGTTCAGAACGGGATCTCCTGCTTGGCTTCCTCCGTCGCCATGGCGACTCTCGCGATGATGTCACTGACGTCCGAGGCAGTCCCGATCCACCCCTCAGCGCTGCCTGGCACTAATTGGCCAGTCTGTGCAAGGGGTCTGGGGGGGGGGGGGACTGCGCGGCACGGCGGGTAGCGGCGGATCAGCGGCGAGCGGCGGCGATCGGAAGTTACACGCAGCTAGCAAAGTGCTAGCTGCGTGGAACAAGAAAAAAATTATGCAAATTGGCCCACCAGGGCCTGAGAAATCCTCCTGCGTGACATAACCCGAGCTCAGCTCGGGATTATCGCCCAGGAGGTTAAATAGGAGCTATCTGACACAGAGAAGTAGGCCAAAAGCACCTCAAAAGCTAGACATCATGCCAAGATCCAAAGAAATTCTGGAACAAATGAGAACAAAAGTAATTGAGATCTATCAGTCTGGTAAAGGTTATAAAGCCATTTCTAAAGCTTTGGGACTCCAGCGAACCACAGTGAGAGCCATTTATCCATAAATGGCAAAAACATGGAACAGTGATGAACCTTCCCAGGAGTGGCCGGCCGACCAAAATTACCCCAAGAGCGCAGAGAAAACTCATCCGAGAGGCCACAAAAAGACCCCAGGACAACATCTGAAGTACTGCAGGCCTCGCTTGCCTCAATGAAGGTCAGTGTTCACGACTTCACCATAAGAAAGAGACTGGGCAAAAATGGCCTGCATGGCAGATATCCAAGGCGCAAACCACTTTTAAGCAAAAAGAACATTAAGGCTCGTCTCAATTTTGCTAAAAAACATCTCAATGATTGCCAAGACTTTTGGGAAAATACCTTGTGGACCGACGAGACAAAAGTTGAACGTTTTGGAAGGTGCGTATCCCGTTACATCTGGCGTAGAAGTAACACAGCATTTCAGCAAAAGAACATAATACCAACAGTAAAATATGGTGGTGGTAGTGTGATGGTCTGGGGTTGTTTTGCTGCTCCAGGACCTGGAAGGCTTGCTGTGATAGATGGAACCATGAATTCTACTGTCTACCAAAAAATCCTGAAGGAGAATGTCTGGCCATCTGTTCGTCAACACAAGCTGAAGCGATCTTGGGTGCTGCAGCAGGACAATGACCCAAAACACACCAGCAAATCCACCTCTGAATGGCTGAAGAAAAACAAAATGAAGACTTTGGAGTGGCCTAGTCAAAGTCCTGACCTGAATCTTATTGAGATGTTGTGGCATGACCTTAAAAAGGTGGTTCATGTTAGAAAACCCTCAAATAAAGCTGAATTGCAACAATTCTGCAAAGATGAGTGGGCCAAAATTCCTCCAGAGCGCTGTAAAAGACTCGTTGCAAGTTATCGCAAACACTTGATTGCAGTTATTGCTGCTAAGGGTTGCCCAACCAGTTATTAGGTTCAGGGGGCAATTTCTTTTTCACACAGGGCCATGTAGGTTTGGAGTTTTTTTTTCTCACTAAATAATAAAAACCATCATTTAAAACTGCATTTTGTGTTCAATTATGTTATCTTTGACTAATAGTTAACGGTTTTTGATGAGCAGAAACATTTAAGTGTGACAAACATGCAAAAGAATAAGAAATCAGGAAGGGGGCAAATAGTTTTTCACATCACTGTATATCAATGGGAACATTAGAGAAAACACCTACACTGCTTTCTGTTTCATTCTTCGCTGCTCAGCTTGCTTATCAGCCCTGATAAAATCCGCGACTGGGCATTCAGTCTGGCTTTGCTCGGGAATCATTATAGATGAGGCTCGGGATGGAAATCCGCAGCTCAGAGTGGTAATACTAATGCCTGGCCTGAGTTGTATGCAGGAGCTGCTGCAGATCTTTGTGGTGTGGTATTTTTTTTTCCTCTTGTTTTTAGCGTCTGAAAGCTTGTGAAAAAATGACGTGGCTTTTAGACCCTAAATCTGGAAATAATCGTAATGCCAGGGAGGTTAAAGGGGTTCTGTTGCATTTTTAAAAAGCAAAAACTGCCACTCACCTGGAGCTTCTATCGCCCCCCCCCCCCCCCCCCCCCCCTTGCAGCTGGAATGTCCCGCACTGTTCTCTTCCGATCTGCCATTCCCCGCCACCGGTGTAATTATTTGTCTAACTAGATGAATAGAAGTGCGTCAGCGGGAGTTTACTGCGCAGTACAGCGCTGTTATCGGCTCACCTCCTCACTTCCTCCTATGCTGTAAGCAGAGTTGCCCTGCATTTTTATCTCAACCCACCCGGCTACTTTTTCATGCCACCCGGCTACTATTTCATGCCACCCGGCTGGAAAAGAATTCTGGGGAGAACACTGAACAGCAGGGGGCGATAGAAGCCCCAGGTAAGTGGCAGTTTTTGCTTTTTAAAAGGGCAACAGAACCCCTTTAAGTATAACTGAATAGTTGGCCAGTATTTTGCCTCAGTTTCCTTTCCCAATGCATAAGGGTAAAATATAATTTCTTTTAATAGAAATGTAGAGTAATTATGTAAGGAAAAATGACAGCACGGTTGGTGTGTAATTATTTGTGCCTTCTCTCTGGTTTTCTTTTGTCTATGGGTCTGGCTTCAAAGTGCCTACAGGGGAGTAGAGAGAAGTGCTTAGCTTCATATCCCTACACAAACCTGGCCGACCAGTGAACATTGTGGCCTTACTACAAATTTTCTGTCATAGAGCCATTCTTGGTCTAAGAACCATGCTTTGTTGCTTTCAGCTATGCACTTGCTGGTCTTAGTTTTTTCTTAGTTTACCTGTTTCAAGCTTTCACTTTAAAAGTGTAACTGGGCTTAATTCATGCATCAGTCACTAGGACATTTGTAATTTAAAGGTAGCCTTACATCTAGGTATGATGGGCAGATTGGACCAAGAGACCAATCTCTCTCTAATCAAAGCTGATGCGGCTGCCCATACACCACTGGATACCCCCCAATGCACTATACATCACCTGGTCCGTGGTGACACCACACACGTGCCCACATTATCCGGCAACCACGTGGGGCAGGTGTGTGGACCAAGGACTGCGCCCGGAGACAGCGATGGGCTCCGGACAGGTAATGTATAGTGCACTGGGGGCACATTGCACATTAGGATGGGGGTAGCGTCGGGGTTATTGTGGCTCATCCAGATATCACTCGCTGTTAGCACCGGGCACCCAAATGAGCAAGTCGGCTCTACACCTTGCAGCATGTCAGACTGATTCATGCAACCAGTTTTAGCCCAGAATTGTTTGCATAGTCCATTGGGCATGCACTTGGCGGCACCGATTTTCATCCGATTCGACTATAGTAATCGAATGGTCGATCAGCCTCCAAGTCGCCTGATATATGGCCACCTTAAAGGTAGCCATACACTGGTCGATTTGCTATTAGATCGACCAGCTGACAGATCCCTATCTGATCGAATCTGATCAGAGAGGAATCGTATGGCTGCCTTTACTGCAAACAGATTGTGAATCGATTTCAGCCTGAAACCGATCACAATCTGTGGAGCCGCCGCTGCCGCCTGTCCCCCCTCACATACATTACCTGACGCTGGCTCCCGGGCATCTTCTCCGCATCTTCTCCACGCTGCACCCGCTCCATCCCGGCGCTTCCTGTGTCACTCTGTGACCAGGAAGTTCAAATAGAGCGCCCTCTATTTTAACTTCCTGGTCACTGCAGTGACAGGAAGCGCCGGGATGGAGCGGGTGCAGCGCAGAGAAGATGCGGAGAAGACGCCCGGGAGCCAGCGTCAGGTAATGTATACCTGATCGGCCGCCGCTAGCGACGCGCTCCCTCCGCGGGCGATCGAGGGTAATTTCCCGCACGGCGCGATCGACGGACTGATCCGATTTCGGGAGGAAATCGGATCGGCGGGTGCGTTTAGCGCGAAGGATTGGCAGCAGATTTGATCCCAGGGTCGAATCTGCTGTCGAAACGGCCGCGAATCGGGCCAGTGTATGGCCACCTTAAGTCTTCATGCTAAAATTGCTTCATTAGATTTACCCTTCAGAGAAAAGTATTTTACCAGTCATTTAAAGGGAGCCTGAAGTGAGAGGAATACAGAGGCTGCCATCTTCATTCCCTTATCAACCATGTCAGTTGCCTGATTGCATGAATTTTTGTGCGGAGAACATGCATTTTTTCTGGGACCAAAGATGGCCATAAACTGGTCGATATGGACAGCAGATAGATCCCTCTCAGATCATTATCTGATCAGAGAGGGATCTATCTGATCAATTCCTTCCACCCACTCAATCTATTTCAGCATGAAATATTTGGATATCTGTGTGCCAGCCGGGTCTTGGTATACTCTGATTTTACGTGGCTTCTCAATTTGTGGCTTAGTTGTTTCCAATAACTTTCACGTTATTATATTACAACAAACAAGTTGACCGTGAAACTTTAAATAGCAAAAAAAGTCACTCATGTACTTTCTATACAGTGCAGGTAGCATCACAGTACCTCACTGGGATTTACTGATCTCCTGAGAGCGACCTATTCTTTCCCAAATGTTTGCACAAGTAGAATGCGTCTCCAGATGCGTGATTTTGTGCACCTATGGCAATGGGAGTGATTGACACCTGAATTCAGTGATTGGGAGGGTTGTCCCAATACTTTTGTTGATTCTATTTTGTGTTCTGGAATATGTCCTCTTTCGGCTACTTTCATAGTAGGACCTTCATGTTTTATTCCCTGTATAACAGAAACACAACACAATAGAATGAAAGTCATTTGGCACGTTATGGCCATGTTGCATCGCATACAGTCAATGAAAAGTATGCTTCACCGTACCGGTTAACTTGCGTGTTTAGTGGTAACGCACTGCATGCATAACCTATACTGCAAAGCTACCTCTGCACTGTAAATGACACGTAGGTTGTGTAATCTGGTAAGCCCTGTTGCAAACTGACTGTTAAAGAGACACTGAAGCGAAAAAAAAAATTATGATTTGTATGTGTAGCACAGCTAAGAAATAAAACATTAAGATCAGATACATCAGTGTAATTGTTTCCAGTACAGGAAGAGTTAAGAAACTACAGTTGTCATCTCTATGCAAAAAAGCCATTAATCTCTACGACTTTCAAAGTTGTGGAGATGGCTGTCTTCTGACTTTTATTATCTCAACTATAAGTGAACAGTTTTCTTTTTATCTGCTAGAGGAGAGGTCATTAGTTCACAGACTGCTCTGAAAGAATCATTTTGAATGCAGTGTGTTGTGTAATCTGCACATATTAGAGAATGATGCAGTGCTAGAAAACACACTATATACCTAAAAATAAAAATATGAGAATATTTTCTTTGCTGCTAATCTTCTAGTAATTATTCATAGTACACAACCAATTCATTATATCATATTTTTTTTTTTCGTTTCAGTGTCTCTTTAAACCGCACCAGACCACTGTAAACATGGCCTAAAGGGGTGTAGCGCAGGCATGGACAAATCTTAAAAAACTGCCTTTGCACTTAAAATATTTTGTCAGTTACATTTTGTTTTCATGTTTGATTTCTAGGAAAGACAGAGACCGAGAAAGAGATGACAGATCCAAGGATCGCGACCGGGATCGTGACAGGGACAGAGATCGTGAAAGGGACAAGGATACACGTGGTGCAGCCAATACCCCGTTTATTGCAGCTGTTGCACTTCCATCTGTGAAGCCAGCAGCACTTCCTCAAGGCATCAATCCATTCACCAACCTGCCCCACACACCACGGTACTACGAGATCTTAAAGAAGCGGCTTCAGTTGCCGGTGTGGGAGTACAAGGAACGGTTTACAGACATCCTTACCAGAAACCAGAGCTTTGTCTTGGTTGGAGAGACTGGTTCTGGAAAGACAACACAGGTACTTGCAGCTTGTATCATATGTTCTGGAGAAGTGGAGCTGCAGGCAACCATGTTCCTGGCCTCAGCTCCCTGACTCTTTATTTCTTTAGAACAATCTTCTGGAATGTGCAGTTTATGTATTTTGAGTCAGCTGTATTTTGTATTCATTTAAGTGGAATTACACTTAAAATACGGTATATTTTTTTTTTTGCCTTAATGCATTAAACACAGTGAAAAAAAGAAAAAGAATATGAAACACTATAAAGGTGGCCATACAGCAGTTGACTTGGTGGCCGATCGACCATCCGATTTGATAATTATAATCAAATTGGATGAAAATCGGTGCAGCCAAGTGCATGCCGACCGACAATGTGACCAATTTCGGTTGCCCTGCGGAAATTAGTTCATGCTTCAATAGCACTATCCAGGAGTGCCACGGGGAGGCTTCCTAATGCCCCTATACAACCGGGGGGCCGCGGGACCCCAATGTCTCTCACTGCCCAGAGACCACAGCGGCACCCCGGAGGAGAAGGCTGGGGGGCGCAGGCGACACCCCCCCCCCCCCAAGCGTTGCCAACGCCGGGGAGGGCCGTCCGCACCCACCTCCTAAATTAAAAACAGGCACTTACCTTAACGTCTATTGCGTTTTGCTGCTGAGCATGATTTGGGTGCAACACACAAGAAAGGAGTGAAGCATGGGTCACCCCAAGCTTGTAGAACCTCGGGGTTGGCTCACACGCAGCACTCCAAGAGGGGGGGGGGGTGACTGGCACAGACAGCTCACACCACCTAGAACAAGCCATCCACCACCCGCCTCCAAAGGGGGGATAGAAATGTGAAATGCTTACACAAAGGATTGAATGTGTGCATTAAACACCAAGTGAACACCTGACTTTTATCTGGCTTTGCAAATTTGGCCTTATTGGCTATTCATGAGGCAATGCTCATGCAAAAATGCATTTGCTTTCGCATGCCAAACTATGCAGGGTTAAAAACCAACCCCGCAAAGCGGTTGCCCTGCGGGACTAACGCGGTGAAATGCCCAACGCAAGTCTGGGATTCTCAGTTTCTCAGCATGACAGGCAGCTCCCTCCCCCTCAGCATCACAAACTGCATGACACAGACAAGCTGAAACTGAGAGCAGGGACACTGTGAGGAATAAACACGGCACACGGAGCCTGGAGGAGGCGTGCATAACTTGTCCCCCTTACAACAGAGGCAGGCCTTTCCTCCCTGGGTCGACAAAGCTTGACAAAGAGAATATTAGATATATTACAGAAAACTAGAAAAGGATGCAGTAATCCAGACCACATTAACCTACTTGCCGGTTATCCCGAGCTGAGCTGGAGGTAACCTGCGCAGGAGGATTGCTCACACAATTGCTTCACAATTTTTTTTTTTTTTAATTGCACACAGCTAGCACTTTGCTAGCTGCGTGCATAACTCGATCGCCGCCGATTTGCCGCTACCCGTCGTGCTGCCCCATCCCTCCCCCCAGATCCCTTGCGCAGCCAGGCCAATCAGTGCCAGGCAGCGCTGAGGGGTGGATCGGGACTCACTATGACGTCAGTGGCGTCCCGTCACCATGGCGACGGGGGAAGCCTTGCAGGAAATCCCGTTCTGAACGGGATTTCCTGCTTGCGCAGATCGCTGGAGGCGATCGGAGTGGGTGGGGGGATGCCGCTGCTCAGCGGCTATCATGTAGCTAGCGCTAGGCTAGCTTTAAAAAAAAAAAAGGGTGCTGCGCTGCCCCCTTGCTGCAATAATTGGAACAGCAAGGGGGTTAAAACAGGTATAGGAACTTATAGGATAGAAGAAATAAGGCTGAAAATTTTTAGTCTCATTAACCACTAAAGTCTATCTGGACGGATATATCCGTCCAGATAGACTGTGCCGCTGATAACCCCCCCCCCCATCAGTAAATGGGAATATAATTCCCATTCACTAATCTAAGTCCCCCGCAGAAAAAAACAACGCTCTCTAATCCGAGAGCTCGGCGATATTTAAAAAAAAAAAAAAAAAAAGCCTCCTTGTAGTTCCTGGTAGCGTGATCGTACGCTCCAGGAATTTTTTGACTGTGGCCATCTTGTGGCCAAATAGTAGACTACACCCACATACATTTTTTACATTTAAAATTATCTGTTTCCCTCCCACACCAAAAATTACCCAAATACATTTTTTAATAAAAAATAAAAATTACAATGTAAAAAAAATGCACCTTTATTTTGAAATAAAATATTGGCGCCATAAATTGTGATAGGGACATAATTTAAACGGTGTAATAACCGGGGCAAATGGGCAATTAAAATACATGAGTTTTAATTACGGTAGCATGCATTAATTTTCAACTATAATAGCCTAAAACAGAAATAATGATTTTTTTTTCCATTTCTCAGGGCCGGTTCACACTTGCGGTTCCCTGCCAAACGGACCGGATGACCTGTCCGGATCGGAACCGTACGGTTCTGATCCGGTCAGGTTGCATCAGGTGTTCATCAGGATGCGATCCGGATCCGTTTGGCAAAAGATAGCAGAAACCGAATAAAAATGTTGGGGTCTGGGAGGTCAGCAGAAGGTGGACCTGTGGAATCAGGCCCTCCGCTGTTTAGCACTCACCTCCACCTCCGACATACTGCCAACATCTCCAGCACGTTTAAAGTCACTGCTGCTCCACTCCAAAATGCTTGCCCATGTGTCCCCATCCAAAATCGCCGCTACAATACGCATAGGAAGTGGGGTAGAACATCCGGATTTTTAGCCAGTGTGTTGTGCGCTCTCCGGTTCTCATTGGTTTGTATTGGCCGGATGGTGCAGTCCGGCTCCGCTCCGGATACGGCTGCCGGAGGAGCCGGACCAAAAAATAGCGCATGTTGGGTCTTATGCCGGAGTCCGGATCCGGTCCGGACGAAACGGACGCATGTGAACGGACGCATAGGCTTTCATTGCTATGCCGTGCGTCCGTTCCGTCCGTTCTGCATGCGGTCCGGCTCCGGCACGGCGATTCCGGACGGCGACCGCTAATGTGAACCGGGCCTTAATCTTCCTGTTAAAATGGATTTAGAAAAAAATAATTCTTAGCAAAATGTACTATCCAAAGAAAGCCTAATTAGTGGCGGAAAAAACAAGATATAGATCAATTAATTGTGATAAGTACCGATAAAGTTATTGGCGAATAAATGGGAGGTGATCTTTGCTCGGATGCATAAGATTTTCGACACTGTAGGCTGAAGTGGTTAATCTGCACTGAAATTACATCAGAGTAGTCTTAAAGCCTCATCTACACGGTACAATTTTCCGTCAGATCGGATCTATTAGATAATTTCTAACCTTTCCAATCGGATTGCATTAGATTTTGCTATAGATTTTGGGTACTTGCCAAAGCAAAATCTATCCCAAAATTGATCTGAAACTATTTGGACGTCTACACACGATGCAATTTCTTATTAAATCTATCTAATAAATCTGTCTGATGGAAAATTGTACCATGTAGATGAAGCTTAACACCTCACTGAAACTATTTGATATTGCCTGCAGGACAAATTGTCAGATTCCTAATTAAGTAATTACTGGGCAAATAAAGGAGATCAAAGGTGTCCATACATCAGAGGATGCATGGGCAGATCGACAAAGGGACAGATCTCTGTGATAGAATCTTTTCGGCAGTGTCGGACTGGGACATGGAAAAACTTTAGAAATCCACCTGCTGGCCAAGCAGCAGTAAGAGCCAGTCCACACTAGGTCCGGAGACGTATCCGTGGCTGCGTTTTTCAAACCTGATGAAAAACGGAGTCCCGGATACTAATGTTGAAAATAGCAGCCAGCCTCACCCAAGTAAAAAACGGATCTGTCTGCATTTGCGGGGATCCGTTTTCAAAACCTGAACGGAAGGTCCGGATCTGCTGCATTTTCACGCAACGGATCAGGACCACGGATACACGCAGGGTGTAGTGAAAGTAATGAGAAAACGCATCTCCAGCTCCACAGGCAAAAAACGGATGTTAAAACGGATAGCCTGAGCTTTATGATTGGCCCAAAAAAATCCTCCCACTCCTTCCTAATGATGGAGACGTTTTCTGTCAGGGAAAGACCTGAACGGAAACTGATGCAAAACTGATGCACTTTCATCAGTTTGCAGTACGGTGGGTACTTCCCCTGATCCGGACTGCAGTGTCCGTCCTGCAACCGGGTCTAGTGTGGACCCACTCTAACCCTGTGTTATCTCTCCTAACAGAAACCTGCAGCAAGTCTTCACTGTGAGCTGCAACACCTGATTACTGCTGCTTGGCCAGCAAATGGATTTCCTCAGCTTTACCATCTCCCACTCCGACGCTGCTTATTGGGGAGAGATCTGTTGCTTGCCCATACACCGCAGGCCAATTCCCGATTGATTTTAGCATGAAATCTTGCGGGAATCGGCCTTGTGACCAGCCAGGGCTGTGGAGCCGGTACAAAAATCCTCCTACTCCTCAGTTTTTGAAATCACTAACGCCAGCTCCAGGTACCCAAAATGGCTCCCATTCATCGACTTCCGACTCCTTAGGCTAATACTTACCAGAACTTAGGGTTTGGTACAAAAATCATTCGACTTCGACTCCTCAGTTGATGAAATCACAGACTCCGACTCCACAGCCCTGCTTGTGACGACGTGTCCACCAATCTGCTTTTCCCCCTATTTTAAAATGTGCCCCCCACGCCCTGTACGTGAATACTTTTACCTGTCTGTCCACCGCTTGCTTTGTCCTCTGTCAACACACATGCCCCAGGTGGTTGCTGGCGTACATTTCTGTCTTGTTTACATAGTTTTAAGGTAGCCATACACTGGTCGATTTGCCATTAGATCGACCAGCTGACAGATCCCTATCTGATCGAATCTGATCAGAGAGGGATCGTATGGCTGCCTTTACTGCAAACAGATTGTGAATCGATTTCAGCCTGAAACCGATCACAATCTGTGGAGCTGCCGCCTGTCCCCCCCCCGCGCATACATTACCTGACGCTGGCTCCCGGGCATCTTCTCCGCATCTTCTCCACGCTGCACCCGCTCCATCCCGGCGCTTCCTGTGTCACTCCGTGATCAGGAAGTTCAAATAGAGCGCCCTCTATTTGAACTTCCTGGTCACTGCAGTGACAGGAAGCGCCGGGATGGAGCGGGTGCAGCGCAGAGAAGATGCGGAGAAGACGCCCGGGAGCCAGCGTCAGGTAATGTATACCGGATCGGCCGCCGCTAGCGACGCGCTCCCTACCCGCGGGCGATCGAGGGTAATTTCCCGCACGGCGCGATCGACGGGCCGATTTCGGGAGGAAATCGGATCGGCGGGTGCGTTTAGCGCGAACGATTGGCAGCAGATTCGATCCCAGGATCGAAACTGCTGTCGAAACGCCCGCGAATCGGGCCAGTGTATGGCCACCTTAACAATTCCAAAACAATCTGATAATGCTAGTCAGCAAAGGCAAGCTTATCAATTAGCAGCTAAATCGTTTAACCACTTGAATTTTAACCCTTCCAGTACCTTGGAAAATAGTCAGATGGTTTTAGCTGTTAATTTAATGCTGTGTTTAATGCTTTGGACCATAGATGAAGTTTGAGTGTAATACCACTTTAGTAACCAGAAGATTTCTCACGTAGTTTGATATAAATAAGTGAAATAGCCCTGTTGCATTGTGCAGTGTTGTCAGTCTACAACTGAGAATTTGCTGACTGGAGGTAAAAACGGTGATGACTTCATCAGCATAGTGTTGCTTTCCTGTCCATTGATGAAGGCTGCCTGTGGTTTGGTCAACAAACTTTTTTTTTTTTTTATTATAAGTAGTCTGTATTACAAAAAAAATAAAGTAGGTAGAGAGGGAAAGGTTAGAGCCCGTGGCCTTTCCTGTTTTGTGTTACTTTTTACCATTAGCTGGTGTAGAGGACAGAAAGTGAATGGAAAGGATCCCAATAGCAACAGAGCAGTAAAAATCTTACTAGTGTGGGGATGGTTTGGCACCGTTCTGAGGTTTTTACTGTTTTCTAGAATTCTTCTGGTATTACCATGCTCTATATCTTCATGTCTAAGCATCATGCAAAGTGATTTTTCCACCATTTGGTTAATAAAAACACTGGATACTAGGCTCCAGCAGACCACCAGCAATCTACATTGGCCCCCCCCCCCCCAGTCTGAGACAAGACGCTACTCTTGGAGGGCAATCTAATGTAAACTTCTCCCAACCTATAGCCACAAGTGGCGCATGTGAAGAGCGGTGCTAGGCGGGCATTGTACTTCAGTGGTGGGTGACCAAAGTTTAAGTCTAATACCTTTTTTGAATATACTATGATAGGACCTAGTGATATTTCACCAAAGGATGGAATATACGGCAAATTTAATTGCTTTAGGTATCTCACAAATTAGAAAAGTTAGGTCAGTTGTAGGTTAAAGTGAACCTTAAAGGACAACTGAAGGGAGACTGATATGGAGGCTGCCATATTTTATTTCCTTTTTAAAGAGACTCTGTAACAAAAATTGCATCCTGTTTTTTATCATCCTACAAGTTCAAAAAGCTATTCTAATGTGTTCTGGCTTACTGCAGCACTTTATACTATCACTGTCTCTGTAATAAATCAATGTATCTTTCCCCTGTCAGACTTGTCGGCCTGTGTCTGGAAGGCTACCAAGTTCTTCAGTGTTGTGGTTCTGCTATGAACTCCCCTTTCCAGGCCCCTGTATGCACACTGCCTGTGTGTTATTTAGGATTAGAGCAGCTTCTCTCTTATCTTTTACAAGCTGGATAAATCGTCCTCTGAGCTGGCTGGGCTTTCACATACTGAAGATTACAGACATGGGCAAAGCTGTTTGCAGGAAGAAAAGAGCACCCTGAAACTTCAGTGCATGAGAACAGGGGGAAAGAAACACACAAATGATCTCTTGAGATTCAAAAGGAAGGCTGTATACAGCCTGCTTGTGTATGGATGTATTTTCTATGTGTGGACATACTGTACATCAACCTACTTCCTGTTTTGGTGGCCATTTTGTTTGTTTATAAACAAACTTTTTAAAACTGTTTTTAACCACTTTTAATAGCGGCGAAATTGTGTCAGAGGGTAATAGATGTCCCCTAACGCACTGGTATGTTTACTTTTGTGCGATTTTAACAATACAGATTCTCTTTAAGCAATAACAGTTGCCTGACTGTCCTGCTGAACCTTTGCCTCTAATACTTTTAGCCATTGACCCTGAACAAGCATGCAGCAGAACAGGTGTTTCTGACATTATTGTCAGATCTGACTGGATTAGCTTCATGCTTGTTTCTGCTGTTATTTAGACACTATTGCAGGCAAATAGAACAGAAGGGTTGCCAGGCAACTAGTATTGATTTAAAGGAAATAAATATGGCAGCCTCCGTACTCTTTAACCTTGTAAAAGAAAAATAAGTTTCACGTACCCAGGGCTTCCGCAAGCCCCCTGCAGCCATCCTGTGCCCTCGCCGCTCCTCGAGTGTCCTCTGGTCCCTACCGTAGGTCAGTTGTGCTTTCAGTTGCCTGAGAGTCGGCACCTGGCCACGCATAGTCTTCTTTGCCTTCCTGTCGGCAAGTGCATCCTGCGCAGGCATACCGCACCTACGCAGGACGCGCTTTACAGCGGCAAGGCAGAGAAGAATACGCGTGGCTGGGGGCCAACTGTTAGTCTGCTGAAAACAAAACTAACCCGTGGCGAGAACCGGAGAACACTCGAGGAGCGGTGAGGGCACAGAATGGCTGCAGGGTGTTGGGTAAGCCCTGGGTACGTGAAACTTATTTTTCTTTTGCAGGGTTAAGGTTAACTTTAAATTTTTGTCTGGGGAATGCATTTGTTCAAAGCTCTAGGTCAGGGGTCCCCAAACTTTTTAGGTCAAGGGCCTGGTCAACATACTTCAGACTGCCGGGGGGCGGGAACATACAGAAAATGATGTTGAAAAACATTACATTGAATCTAGGTATCAATTCCCCCCAATCATGCACCGAAGGAGAGCGCCCAACAGCAGCCATTCAATCATACTGCGCCTGAAGAACGTCTTTGTGCACCAGACAGTGAAGCATACCCAGGTGACAACCTGCCGTCCAGTTGGAGAGCAGTGTCACCTGAATTGAATTGGAAGCCAACAAATTACTTTCTACAGTATGTGGATGAGTGGTACCAGCACTGCTATTCTATATGTGGGCCACTGATATTTAAAGGTGCAGTGGGCAAACATCTATAAGTTATACATTTTGTGTTTGGGGGCCAGTGAAAAAGCCTGGGGGGGGGCGCATTCAGCCCGCGTACCTTAGTTTGAGGACCACTGCTCTAGGTCAACCACTCTTGTTTTCCAATAGATGTGAGCCAATACTTGCACCAGTAAGTTTGTGCATTGCACATCTGTACTTTTTACAACAACTAATTTAAAAATGCCAGTCTGCTGGCTTCTACCCTGTTATAACTTAGTGCCTGGAGTGGAAGTTCCTTCTCCAGTGCAGATCAATCACCTGACCCCGCCTACCTTCGCCTGTTACTGCAGATACTGTCAGTATGTAACTTGAGCATTTTACCTTTCATACACCCTCCCGCTTTGTTATAATTTTGATAATTATGGCTTACGGCTTATAGAAACTCAAAAATCAAAATCTCAGACTGTTAGAATATTGTGAAAATGTTCAATATTCTAGGCGCAGTGTCAGACTCTAATCAGCTAATTCATTCAAAACACCTGCAAAGGATTCCTATTTCATATATTAGTTATAGGTAGACAAGACAAGAATGGTAAATTCTTTATTACACACAGAGCAGAGAGAAACTAGATGGGAACTGATGAGACTGTAGTAGAGCTGTCCATAGAGGTAATCTCTCTTGGCACCACAGAGGTGGTGGGTAGGGACAGCTGTATAATCACAGTGAAAAACTGGCTGTTCTCCCCTTCCATCTTCTTTCTGATTACCTATCTAAGTGATGAGATGGAGGTGGAGTTTGGACAGTTTACAGGCTGCTATTCAGTCTAACCAAGCTGCAGCCAAAATTCACAAGGGAAATCGTCTTTTTTTGCAACCCAAAAAAGCCAGGTGGGGAAAATGTAAGAACTGGTTTGTGCAATGCAAATAGAGGTATATTCCATGAAATAAGAGACTGAGGCAGGCCTTTTAACAGGGTGTTGTGTGGATAGGTATATGTGTGCTTTAACCTCCCTGGCGTTCTGATTCCTGCGGCCGAGGGAACGTTTTTTGCACCTTTTTTTTTTAAATTATCATGTAGCTAGCCTAGCGCTAGCTACATGATTCCCCCCCTCCCTGTGGCATCCCTCCCACCCCTCCGATCCCCGCCGGCGCAATTACCCGTCCGGAAATCTTGTTCACAACGGGATTTCCAGGAGGGCTTCCCCCGTCGCCATGACGCACGTGACGTCACAGGGAGACCCGATCCACCCCTCAGCGCTGCCTGGCACTGATTGGCCAGGCAGCGCACGGGGTCTCGCCTGGGGGGGCCCTGCGTATCGGCGGCGGGCGGCCCAGCGGGGCCTGAGCGGTGACCTCCGGTGTCTCTGGATGAGCCTAGCTTGTCCAGAACGCTAGGGAGGTTAAAGAGACCTTGAAGCCTCCTTAAAATTTTGTTTTTATTTTAAAAACCTCTTAAGTACGTTTGCCCTAACTAAAACGCTGCATCCCCGCTTTAAATGCTGGAAATCATTACTAGGTTAATGTGTATCAGAGCTCTTAAATTAAAGATTTATACATACATGGGGCTTCCTCCAGCCTCATCCGCTCGGATCGCTCCCATGCCGCCGTACTCCGCTGCCCGCAGCTTCGGGAGCCGGGTCCCCGCACTTCCGTCAGTCTGAGCCAGTCTGGTGTCACTGAATTGTGCCCTCTACATATCTCTCCAGCAGCTGCTGGAGGGATACGCAAAGAGCGCACTTCTCCTGCGTAGCTGGCTGCGACTGACGTCAGTGGCGGAACCCAGTTCCCAAAGCTGCGGGCAAGAGCTCTGAGTCCCTTTAAATCCTTTAGTTTTTTTTTTTTTAACTGAATGAATTGACGGGATTATCTTAATTTTGTTTTAGATTCCTCAGTGGTGTGTAGAATACATGCGGTCTCTGCCTGGACCCAAGAGAGGTGTTGCATGTACCCAGCCCAGAAGAGTAGCTGCGATGAGTGTGGCTCAGAGAGTCGCTGATGAGATGGATGTCATGCTGGGACAAGAAGTTGGTTATTCTATTCGATTTGAAGACTGTAGCAGCGCAAAAACTATCCTGAAGTAAGTAAAAAAGTGGTGTGCGGTCTCTCCCCACAATAATTACCAGTAGAGTCAGACACAGCTTGCAGTGAGGCTGAATGTCATCCAGTGCTTATATGACATGGTGCCATAAACTTTATTTTGATTCCTGTTGAGTCCGGTTTAGCGTTTGAAAGCGTATGGAAAGAATATATAGAATAACACAGGAATTTGTTAGACTCTGTAACAAAATTTTCAGCCTTATTTCTTCTATCCTATAAGTTCCTATACCTGTTCTAATGTGGTCTGTCTTATTGCAGCCTTTCCTAGTTGCACAGTGGCTGTATTATCTCTGTTATATAATCTAATCTTCTTTCCTTTGTCGGCTCAGGCAGGAATGTGCTGCTCTGCTGTGATAGGTAGACATTACACACCCTCTCCACACCCCCTCCAGGCTCTGTACGAGTCAGTCTGAGCTTCTCTCAGCCTATCACATGCTGGTTAGCAGCCAGGTTTTTTGTTTGTAAACACTGCCTAAAACTGGCAATTACAAGCCAGGATTGCAGCAGGGAGTGGCAGAAACAGCAAAGAGGGGCCCAGAAGAACATAATAAATAGAATGGTTTGCTTTTTATTGTAAGAATTTTACAGTACAGATTCCTTTTAAAGCACTGCTAAGCTCATAAAATATACTGTCTAAAATAAATGCTCCAACATTACTATTGGCATAAAATTTAGCACTGCAAAAGTGTTTTCCTTTTTGAACTAATAAAGCCACCTTTCACTTATCTGCAGTCCTTTAATTATACCTACAGGAAGCTGATGACTCCAATGCATGCTGGGAGTAAAATGCAGTATTTATAAATGGTGAAGTTCTCTCCCAGCAGCAGACATAACCTGGTGACCTATAAACATAAAACTATTTAGGTGCAAATAGCAATACATTTGCAGTGCTACATGTTTTCTGCTACAGAGAGTTGAATGCATTTACTTTAGATACTCTATGAAATGACTACTTTCTAGAGCTGTAATAGACAGGCCTTTGTTGTTTCTTTATTTTACATCTTAAAGGACCAGAATCACAAAAAAAAAAAATTAAAAATACATATGTGCACATTTCTTCTTTCTTTACTTCTCTGCTATGTTGCTATCACTTATAGTAGTACCATGCTTATCAGTTTAAATGTATACAGCACGTGGCCTCAAACATACCCATTTTTTAAGTGTTTTCAGCAACCCTGCTTTATTTACTGTTGTTTTTACTTTATGAGTTTGCAAACAGAGATTTCCACTGTCATGTACTGGATTAATAAAAGTATTGTGTGTTATTTATACGTATAACTTTTCTTTGTCCTTTAGTTAGCAGCAGCTTCTTAAATCGTGTTTAACCACTCTACCCCCACGCGTACGGATTTCTCCGCCCCTTTTTTCCCTCCTAAAAAACCAGGGACGGAGAAATCCGTACCTTCCGCGCTACCGCCGCTGTCCGCGCTCCCGCCGCTCTTGCGCGCGCACCCGCCGCTCGTGCACGCCGCCGCCCGCTCGCCCGGAGATCAATGAACGGGAAAATCCATTCCCGTTCGTTGATCTAAGCCCCCGCAATGATCTGCTGCTTCTTTCAGAAACAGCGAGATCATTGTGAGTCTCCCAGCCTCCTACTGCTTCCTGTAAGCGTCCTTCCGGACGCTTACAGGTCGCATGTAAACAAACACTCTGTGGCCAAATAGTAAACTACACCCTAAAAGCATTTTACATATACAAACATTACATTTACACAATAAATTAACTCATTACCTCCCACACTCCCCAATTTTTATTTTTTTTTTGTAATTAAAAAAAAAAAAAATACAATAAAAAAACAAAACATAAATAGTTACCTTAGGGACTGAACTTTTTAAATATTTATGTCAAGAGGGTATAACACTGTTACTTTATAAACTGCGGGCTTGTAATTAGGGATGGATGCAAAACTGAAAAAAATGCACCTTTATTTCCAAATAAAATATTGTCGCCAAACATTGTGATAGGGACATAATTTAAATGGTTTTATAACCGGGACAAATGGGTTAATACATTTCATGGGTTTTAATTACAGTAGCATGCTTTATTTAAAAACTATAATGGCCGAAAACTGAAAAATAATAATTTTTTCCCACATTTTTTTCCTATTTCCCCATTAAAACACATTTAGAATAAAATAATTCTTGGCATAATGTCCCACCTAAAGAAAGCCTAATTGGTGGCGAAAAAAACAAGATATAATTCATTTCATTGGGATAAGTAATAATAAAGTTATAGACGAATGAATGGAAGGAGTGCTGAAAGGTGAAAATTGCTCTGGTGGTCAGGGGGTAAAAGTGGTGAAGTGGTTAAGTTATTTAGTCAGATTATTATTATGCTTGCTTGTTAATTGGAGAGCTGCTTAGATGAACAGATAGCCTGAAGAAAAATGACCTCTCTATGGGAGGACTTGCTTATTTTTTGTTAGTACTGCAAGAGGTATAGAAACGCCTTCTGGAAGGCTTAGACAAGATGCACTAATTTTTTTAGGGGTCAAAAAGTAATTTTCAAGCAGCGTGTGGAAAGTGGAATTTTAACGAGGGAAAAGGAATTGTAATAACTGCTCAAACTTGGGATACAAACAAAGCTTCTTGGAATTGTTTTATAGCTTGTCATGAACTGTGTAAAAGTATAGTTATTTACACACATCTTTTACGGTTTGTTTTTTCTTGCCAGGTACATGACTGATGGTATGTTGCTTCGGGAAGCCATGAATGACCCCTTGTTGGAACGCTATGGTGTGGTGATTCTTGATGAAGCCCACGAGAGAACGTTAGCAACTGACATCCTTATGGGTGTATTAAAAGAAGTTGTGCGGCAGAGAAATGATCTAAAGGTAAGGGGTTTAGAATATATATATTTTTTTCCAGAGCTCACATTCCAGCGTAAAATGTACACGTTTGTTTGCTCCTAGGATGTTATGTAAGTAATTATGTGCCTATGGAGTGTTCTCCATTCATAATCCATAAACTGAATCATTTAGATTTTTGAGGGTTGCAAGGTTAGGATTAAAGGGGGGGGGGGGGGGGTGGGAGGTGATAGATTTAGGACAGGTTAGCATGATGGCCTGGTTTTATTTATCATTAAAATAAACTGTATCCGATGATAAGGTAATGAACAGGGATGAGCTCCAGATAAGTTTCGAATGGGTTTCATTCAGAATTCATCCGGATAATTAGTGAAACTAAGCAATGTGGGTGAGGGATGGTTAATTTACTCGTCGGCTATCTGCTTTAGTGTGTCCCACGGCACACCTTGAACTGTGTTTCAATTCATGGTCACATGACTACCACGCTTCCTCCTTCCGGGTTGGTCACCACATTTGTGGGTACTGTGGTACCCCAGTATCTTGAGCATAGTACTCTGTGCTGTAGGGTAAACTGCACTGAAAGCAAGCTTCAGTAAATTGTGACTGGTCCTGACATTGGCACTGATGACATTCACTGTCCTCTCTGTACGTGTCTTCATGCATGTAGGGTAATGTTAGCTTTATAGCCTAATGAAGTATATAACTACATGTAGATCAGGCACTGCTGACAGAGACTGCCTGCAATGTCCTTCACTGAAATAGCTGGCCGGGAAGTAGGTTGTAGTTATAAAGGGTCTCCCAGGCTGTCTGCTCCAGATATGCAAAACTAAAGTATGAGAAATTACTACTGTGAATTATACACCTATGAGTGAAACCTTGCTGCAGCTAGGACTAGAACAGAGTCTATGCTGCAGTAAATTAAACTGCCTAGAGCAAATGTATCGCCGTTCTTGAAAATAGGCTTTGTCACTATTACATTAATACGTATGATGAATGTTTCTCTTGTTAACCCTTCACTAGTGCTGCCAGAAAGGTCACATTGAAACATGTCTTCTTTTTTGGCTTTTCCCTTTTCTAGGTTATAGTCATGAGTGCCACACTAGACGCGGGTAAATTCCAAGTGTATTTCGATAGCTGCCCTCTCCTAACCATACCCGGCCGGACACATCCTGTGGAAATCTTCTACACCCCGGAACCAGAGAGAGACTATCTAGAAGCTGCCATCCGTACAGTCATCCAGATTCACATGTGTGAAGAGGAGGAAGGAGACCTTCTGCTGTTCCTCACAGGACAGGAGGTTTGTATGATGCTAGTGCTGATGTTTATATAGAACATGGCTGGGTAGCGTTATTCATGAACCATACTGAGAGTTTACTCTACCTGGTGGGGTTTGAATTTCTGATTTCAAATGTATGTTTTGTAGTACTGTATTTCTAAAATACCACACAGATTTTCTAATTAAGGCTGCACAGTAGACTGACAAGAGTGTGTGAAAATAATACACAGATGCATTGTCAAAGCATATTTGAAGTTTCAGGGCTAGTTTGCATTGCGATTGTTTCCGTGTGCTTCACAACTCTAGCATGCTAAACTTTTACCATAATCTTGTTTGCGGAATCTGGTCATCAGTCCAGATTAGCAGTTCTGCACGTCAGGCTGTCTCTTACTGTACAATTTCTACATTGGTGCTCCTGCTAGGTTTTTGATAGAATAATGAACGTTTTATTAATGCATTTACAGTGGGGCATCTGCCATGAAGAGAGCTGGTAGTGTCAAGCAGTGAGTAGGCTGACACACAGGAGCATGAATTTTTAGTATTGGCGTCAGTGTGATCATTATTATATAATCACTATGATTTCAATGCTAACACCAGGCAGCACAGTGTCTAGATAAGCCCCTGGGCATCTTACTTTAGAACTTTAATCTGTACATGGGTAATTTTGTACATGGGTAGACTGAGTAAAAATATAATTTGTTGAGCCAAACAAGTGTAAGGGTCGAATAAAACTGCACGGATGAAAAACTGGTCTGGGTAAAAACGAGGGCTGTGGAGTCGGTACAAAAATCCGCCGACTCCTCAGTTTAGGATTCCTCCCACACCTCTCATTTGCATATTACAATCATGTTGATTGAAAGTATGTAACATGAAATTCGTCTCTTAACTGCCAATGCTTAGGAATTTTAAAAGACAACAGAAGTGAGAAGGATATGTAGACTGCCATATTTATTCCCTTTAGTCATAGACTAATGCTTCATACACACTTGAGATAAGTCTTTGGAAAATGCAAGATCACAGACCAATTTTACCCCCTTCCATGTAGTATGAGAGCCATACTCTACACAGTCTATTCTATGGAGCTGCACTCCCCATCAGATAAAATCTTTGCAAGATGCTGCACACACAGATGCCCGTACACACTCAAAAGATCATTATCTGCAAAAGATCTGTTCCTGCAAAAAATCCATTCCTGCAAAATGCATTCATAGTCTGAGATCTGCAGATCCTCATACACACCTGGTTTAACAGACTTCATCTGCATATCTGGCAATCATCTGCAGATCTGAAAATCCATCCTGGTGGATATGATCTGCAGATGATCTGCAGATAATTGTCTGTTAAACAAGGTGTGTATGAGGATCTGCAGATCTCATAGACTATATGAATGCATTTTGCAGGAATGGATTTTTTGCAGGAACAGATCTTTTGTAGATAATCTTTTTGAGTGTGTACGGGCATCTGTGTGTGCAGCATCTTGCAAAGATTTTATCTGATAGGGAGTTTAGCTCCATAGAATAGACTGTGTAGAGTATGGCTCTCATACTACATGGAAGGGGGTAAAATTGGTCTGTGATCTTTCATTTTCCAAAGACTTCTATCTCAAGTGTGTATGAAGCATAAAACTAGTCCTTGGTAAGAGTACTTGAAAAAGGTACAGACCGTAACAAAGAACATCTATCAAGCCCTAGGCCATGTGACTGTGGGTACATGTAAGAGTGATTTGCAGGTACTCTGCAGGAGAATGAGGCAATTCTTCCTCTATTACACATTCTTCATTCACAATCTCTGAACCAGGTTTGTGGGTGATAGACAACACCTGTGTTCAATGTGTAGAACATTCTCAGTGGATTCCCTGAAGCAAAATAAACCTGAGACAGATGAAATTAAAGTTTTATACATACCTGGTGCTTTCTCCAGCCCCCTTCAGGCTAATCAGTCACTTGCTGTCCTCCTCTGCCACCTGGATCTTCTGCTATGAGTCCAGGTACTTGAGCCAGTCCGGCGTAGTACGCATGCACACACTCTGCCGCCAGGAGCGTACTACACTTGCACAGCACTATTGCGCAATTGCAGAATGCTCCTGGATGTAGGAGCGTCATGTGGCCGGACTGCGCTGACTGGCTGAATTACCGGGACTCAGCAGAAGATCCAGGTGGTGGAGGAGGACAGCGAGAGACTGATAAGCATAGAGAGTAAATACAATTGCATAAATCAGCATTACACAGAATTATTTCCATTGACCATCTTTATTAGTGACACGGCTACACATCAGGCTTTATTCTTACAGCATAGATGTTATTTAGTATATATGTTACGGCCAGAACCCAAAGTTTGGCCACTTCGGGTTCTGGCCGGTAATGTGTGAAGTGGCCGCAGCGCTGCGGCCAATGTCCGAAATGAGCCGAATCCTGGCGGCTCCGATCATTTTTCCCAGTGCTGGCTCCGCCCCCCCACCTCCCTGCTATCGGCTCTCAGTCAGCCGGAGACACACGGGTTGTTAGTGGCTGCAGGAAAGCAGAGCGGGGAGCACTGCAGACATTGCTTCTGTCAGCACCCGCTCTGCAGGGACAAACAAATGTCTGCCTTCCTGCCTCTGCCTACCTGCAGCCACGAACGACTGCGGGGGGGGGGGGAGGGGTGCATGTGTGGAGCCAGCACTGGGGAAAATGATCTGAGCTGCCAGGATTCGGCTCATTTAGGACATTGGCCGCAGCGGCAACTTTGCACATTGACCGGCCAGAACGCGAAGTGGCCTAACTTCGTGTGCTGGCTGTAACATATGAGATATCTGTGTACACATCATATATACAGTCACAATCAGATATGTATATCTGACTTTAAAAATACGGGGACTGCTTTATTGAAGCAGCACAAGTAACTAATTTTGATTGGTTTATTTCATTTTTGTTGACTAAGCACATCTATTACCGCTATATAAATTATTTATGATGACTATTATTGGAGAAATAGAACATTTTATCATATATTCTATTTTAATTACAGTTTAAATTCATCAGGAGTCGGAGTTGGTGCATTTTTTTTCCCCGACTCCAGGCACCCAAAGTTACTCTGACTCCACAACTCTGACTCCACAGCCCTGGTAAAAACTGATTGTCAAACGAATCTGTTTTTATTGGGTAGCCGTTTTTGATCCGTAACTCTCCTTTCCGTTAGTGCGTGGTCAGTGTAACATATCAGTCAATCCGGAAAAGTCATGGCCACCCCTATCTTTTGAGATAATTGTCCATGTAGTACTAATGGTAAAAAAAAATAATTTTCATTTTAAGGGCTGAATTTCTAAGACTTAGTGGGTCTGAACTCTTGCACAGGACATAAGGAAAACAGAGAAATGCACCATGTGTGTTTTTAGAGAGAAGATCCTGTCTTATCTTCAAGTAAGCTCAAGTGTAATTTGAGCTCTCAGCTGTGTCAGCACAGAAGTTCGGTGGTCCTCAGCAGACACAGCTAATATGTAAACACAGGATGTTAACCCTTTGTCTAATTTCCTGAAAGCAGGAAGTAGGCACACTGCAGATATATTGCAGGAGTTCTGTAAGCTGTAGCAAATGTTTTTCTTTAAAAATTATTATGCTCGTGCTTATCTTTTAGCAGAGGAACTCTGGGTTCAGGTGTGTTTTAATTTCAATAAGTTCAAACAGCTTTTATAAGTAGCGTTTCCTCAGACAAATAGAAGTGTGTTGGCTTCAGTTTACTTTTTAGAATAGTCCTGATTGAATACATATGCTGTCCCCTGCCTGATTTGCATAGTATTTTCCTTTTGCAATGCAAAAAAAATAAAAATGCACTACAGACAAGTTGCTAGCAGGACTAGAACTATATCTGTGTCTATCACTGTGTCACGTGTCAGTTCAGATACGCTTTAACCTCTTCCCTTTTATCTTCACTTATGTTTTGTTTCTGTTTCTCTTCTGTAGGAGATTGACGAAGCCTGTAAAAGGATCAAGCGAGAGATTGATGATTTGGGCCCTGAAGTCGGTGACATAAAGATCATCCCATTGTATTCCACCCTCCCACCCCAGCAACAACAGAGAATATTTGAGCCCCCTCCACCTAAAAAACCAACTGGAGGAATAGGAAGGAAAGTAAGTAGTAACATTGTATAATTGCATTTAAAGAGACACTGAAGCGAAAAAAAATTATATTATGATTTGTATGTGTAGTACAGCTAAGAAATAAAACATTAAGATCAGATACATCAGTCTAATTGTTTCCAGTACAGGAAGAGTTTAGGTGGCCATACACTGGTCGATGTGCCATTAGATCGACCAGCTGACAGATCCCTATCTGATCGAATCTGATCAGAGAGGGATCGTATGGCTGCCTTTACTGCAAACAGATTGTGAATCGATTTCAGCCTGAAACCGATTCACCATCTGCTGAGCTGCTCCAACCGCCTGTCCCTCCCCCCCCCCCCCCCCCCCCCCCCCCCCGTATACATTACCTGATGCTGGCTCCCGGGCATCTTCTCCGCATTGCACGGCTCTGTTCCGGCTCCATTACGGCGCTTCCTGTGTTACTCCGTGACCAGGAAGTTCAAATAGAGCGCCCTCTATTTGAACTTCCTGGTCACTGCAGTGACACAGGAAGCGCCGGGATGGATGGAGCCGGAACAGAGCCGTGCAGCGTGGAGAAGACGCCCGGGAGCCAGCCTCAGGTAATGTATACTTGATCGGATCGGCCGCCGCTAGCGACGCGCACTTTACCCGCGGGCGATCAAGGGTAATTTCCCGCACGGCGCGATCGACGGACCGATCCGATTTTGGGAGGAAATCGGATCGGCGGCTGCGTTTACCGCGAACGATTGGCAGCAGATTCGATTCCAGGATCGAATCTGCTGTCGAAACGGCCGGGAATCGAGCTAGTGTATGGCCTGCTTTAAGAAACTCCAGTTGTTATCTCTATGCAAACAAGCCATTAAGCTCTCCGACTAAGTCTTAGTCGTGGAGAGGGCTGTTATCTGACTTTTATTATCTCAACTGTAAGTGAACAGTTTTCTTTTTATCTGCTAGAGGAGAGGTCATTACTTCACAGACTGCTCTGAAAGACTCATTTTGAATGCTGAGTGTTGTGTAATCTGCACATATTATAGAATGATGCAATGTTAGAAAAAACACTATATACTTGAAAATAAAAGTATGAGAATATTTTCTTTGCTGCTAATCTTCTAGTAATTATTCATAGTACACAACCAATTCACTATATCATATATTTTTTTCGCTTCAGTGTCTCTTTAAGTCAATTTTCAGCTTTAGTGCAGAATACACTGGTATGATTGTCCCAGCAAATGCTGCCATCTGTGTGTTTAAAATAGTTGTCTGCCTGCTTGCAATTAAAGGGAATTGTGCAGCCTAAAGAGCACCCATTTAGGCTCTCTCCATACTTCCTGTCGCAAGCTGGGCAGAGTGTCAATATGTCACTTCCTGTGGCTGAAACTACACTGATAGATGCTTGCGTATAAATCTAAATGTACAGCTATAACCTCAGTCCAGGCTCCCACCAACAGGCTTCTCTGTATATTTTTATTACAAGCAGACAGACAAGGTGTTTTAACAGGTTTATGGCAGCTTTCTGGGATTACAATTTCAATGTGCTTTTTCATCAAGACGGAAATTCACTTTAAACCCCATACACATAGGCGCGGGGGGGGGGGGATTTCTGTTGCCTGACAAAAATCAGTACACGATCCCTTGGGTGACAGAGTAGAGCCAACGTGGTACAGATGCATGTGTTGTAGGGTTGCCGCGATATACCGGTATTACGATATATCGCGGTTTCATTGTGCACGGTAACCGTACCTAACGTACGTAACTCGTTTTACCGGTTTTAGGGGCGGGGCGAAGGGGGAGGGCGGTGCAACGTAGCGGCGGGGATGCGACGAGCGCACGAACAGCGGCGGGGATACAAATACTTACTTGCGAGAAGCCAGCTCCGTCCTTCACGATGTACCCCGGGCTTCATTGTACTTCCTGTTCTTGCATCACATTTCCTTGAAACCGCGCCCCCTGGGTGCTATTACAAGCTGATGCAAGAACATGAAGTACAATGAAAGCCCGTACATCGGTGAAGGACCTGGCTGCTGGCATGTGAGTATTTATCCCTGCTGCTGCTTCCCCTCTCCCTCCCCCCGGCTCTCTGTGCTGCAGCCACCTGTTTCTGACTACACCCATCTCTGGCTACCTATGCTGCGGGCACCTTCTACTGAGTACACCCATCCCTGGCTACCTATGCAGCGAGCACCTAGTCCTGGCTACACTTAACCCTGGCTACCTATCCTGCGAGCACTGACTACTGACTACACCTGTCCCTTGCTACCTATCCTGCGAGCACCTACTACTGGCTACACATAACCCTGGCTACCTATCCTGCGAGCACCCACTACTGACTACACCTATCTTTGGCTACCTATGCTGCGAGCACCTACTACTGACTACACCCATCACTGGCTACCTATGCTGCGAGCACCTACTACTGGCAACACTTGTCCCTGGCTACCTATGCTGCGAGCACCTACTACTGGCTACACCCATCACTGGCTACCTATGCTGCGAGCACCTACTACTGACTACACCTGTCACTGGCTACCTATGCTGCAAGCACCTACTACTGGCTACACCCATCACTGGCTACCTATGCTGCGAGCACCTACTACTGGCTACACCCATCACTGGCTACCTATGCTGCGAGCACCTACTACTGGCTACACCCATCACTGGCTACCTATGCTGCGAGCACCTACTACTGGCAACACTTGTCCCTGGCTACCTATGCTGCGAGCACCTACTACTGGCTACACCCATCACTGGCTACCTATGCTGCGAGCACCTACTACTGACTACACTTGTCCCTGGCTACCTATGCTGCGAGCACCTACTACTGGCTACACCCATCACTGGCTACCTATGCTGCGAGCACCTACTACTGACTACACCTGTCACTGGCTACCTATGCTGCGAGCACCTACTACTGACTACACCTGTCACTGGCTACCTATGCTGCGAGCACCTACTACTGGCTACACCCATCACTGGCTACCTATGCTGCGAGCACCTACTACTGACTACACCTGTCACTGGCTACCTATGCTGCGAGCACCTACTACTGACTACACCTGTCACTGGCTACCTATGCTGCGAGCACCTACTACTGGCTACACCCATCACTGGCTACCTATGCTGCGAGCACCTACTACTGACTACACCTGTCACTGGCTACCTATGCTGCGAGCACCTACTACTGACTACACCTGTCACTGGCTACCTATGCTGCGAGCACCTACTACTGGCTACACCCATCACTGGCTACCTATGCTGCGAGCACCTACTACTGACTACACCTGTCACTGGCTACCTATGCTGCGAGCACCTACTACTGTCAACACTTGTCCCTGGCTACGTATGCTGTGAGCACCTACTACTGACTATACCTATCATTGACTACCTATACTGCGGCTACCTATTCTGCGGTCACCTATTACTGGCTACACCTATCCCTGGCTACCTATGCTGCCGCCACCTATCCCTGGCTACACCTATCCCTGACTACCTATGCTGCGGCCACCTAGTACTAGCTACACCTATCCCTGGCTACCTATGCTGCGGCCACCTAGTACTAGCTACACCTATCCCTGGCTACCTATGCTGCGGCCACCTACTACTGGCTTCAGGGGGAAAGGGGGGGGGGGCAGGGTCCAAATAATTGTACAATACCGTATACCGTAATACCGTCATACCGTGGTATTTTTTTTGACGGTTATCATACCGTGGAATTTCATACCGTTGCAACCCTAAAATTGTGTTGCCATGTCGGTGGTAGAGGGAGAATGAACATGTGCGCATGGCAGCTAGGAAAACAATGCAGTCATGCAGAGTTCGGGTATCAGGGGATCTCTAAAGATCGGGCATGCTGTTCCTTTACCAAATGTTGCGCGGCCACTGTACACACACTGGTCTCACTCCCAATTCGAGACCATGGGAGTCGTTATTTTCCGCTGCGGCCGAGTTGAGACCAGCATGTGTAGGTAGCTTTACAATCGGATTTGTCATCTTAAAGAGAATCTGTACTCTAAAATTCTTACAATAAAAAGCATACCATTCTATTCATTATGTTCTCCTGGGCCCCTCTGTGCTGTTTCTGCCACTCACTGCTGCAATCCTAGCTTGTAATTGCCAGTTTTAGGCAGTGTTTACAAAATAAAAACATGGCTGCTAACCAGCATGTGATAGGCTGAGAGAAGGTTAGTCTGTGACTCATACAGAGCCTGCAGGGGACATGGAGAGGGTGTGTATAACTGCTACCTATCACAGCAGAGCAGCACATTCCTGCCTGAGCCGACAAAGGAAAGATTAGATTATATAACAGATCTAATACAGCCACTGTGCAACTAGGAAAGGCTGCAGTAAGACAGACCACATTAGAACAGGTATAGAAACTTATAGGATAGAAGAAATAAGGCTGAAAATTTTGTTAGTCTCTTTAAATTTGTTAGGACATTTAGTGGTCAAAGTAGAGCACGGAAGTGTCCTTTTTGTATTGTGTAGAAGCCCTCATACCTTTGCACAGTATGCACAGAACTTGCATTGTTTACCATTTCCGGAGAGCTTTAGAGCTTCTCTTCCAGGCTGACAAAAAACTGAAACTTGCATCTGTGTGATTTATGTAAATGCTGGACATCGAGGCTATAAACGGGAAGGCTTGGCAAAACCTCTTCCTTCCCTGTCTACACAGCATGCTGCATAATTTGGAAATTTGATGTTGCAGTGCAATATTAATTATTTGCATTATTGGCCTTAAAGCGGAACCGAGATGAAAAACTAACTATAATAAGTAACTTGTCTATATATCTTATCTAAAGTTTACACAGCATATCTAGCTGCAAACAGCTTCAACATTTTATGATTATTTATTCCTGTGATACAATGAGGGCAGCCATGTTCTGTTTGTCACATTGTCACAGGCTGAGGGCTGGAGATGCTATCAGCTTGCCTGTGTGTAAATTCAGTCCCCTCTCCTCCTCCCCTCTGCCTCTGAAATCTCTGGCTAGTAACCTCCTTTTCCTCCTGCCCAGACTGAGCTCCCATAAGCCCTTGCTACAGTGCCAAGGCACTGTGAAAAGCTGTGGGCGAGGCTTGTTTTGTTTATAGGAAAATTAGAGTATTAAATCAGAAAAAAGTATTTAGCTTGAGGAATGCCCTATCAGCAGTGGCTGAATAGAGTACTGGTTAAGGGCCCTGCCTTTGACATGGAGGACCAGGGTTCGAATCCTGGCTAGGGTCAGTTCCTATTCAGTAAGGAGTTCAAGGCAAGACTCCCTAACACTGCAGGGTGGCCTCCTGAGCGCGTCCCAGTGGCTGCAGCTCTTGAGCGCTTTGAGTCCGACAGGAGAAAAGCGCTATACAAATGTTCGGATTATTATAATTAATAAACTATATGAAAGGAACACAAGGAACACAATTATGCAATGAGTAAAAGTTTATCTTGGATCCACTTTAAACTTTTTTGTTTAGGATGCTTGCGTAGGCCTGGGACCCACTAGGAATCTCGAAAGTGCTTTGTGCAGTGATTCCCAGGGCAATTGCGACCGTGATTCCAGGTGTTTTGAAGCACCGTACAGTTAACTAACTTAATTTTTTTTTTTTTTAATAAACTGTTGTTAATAGTTTTATACTTACTGGGTGACCCCCGATGTCCGTTTTCTGCCCCGCCCACAGTAGAAGAGGTCTTGCCTGCTTCTGTAGTTTCAATCAGAGAAATGCCTATGACCTCTTCTGCTATGGGGTGGTGCTACAGGGAGAAGCCAGGCATCGGGACACCCCCGTGAGTTTATTAAACTTTATTATTTTTTTTAAATCCACCCCAAATTGCAGCAAAATCACTTTTAAAAACCGATTCAAAAGCAATTCTGCAGTGCTTGTATCCACTATGTCCGAATACGCAGCATTTCCCCACATGCGAGCCGGATGGGAAAACACTGCCTATTCGCACCAGCATGCCGCCTGAATCGGTTGCCGATTCTGGACTGTATGCTGCTGATTTCCGCATCCGAATCCCTATACCCTTTGCAGCAGCACAGGCGCCGCATTTGATTTAGAATTGGAGGCGGCACCCAGTGGAAATGAGGCATTATACGTTGTGCAGCAGTGCGCCATTGTAACGCACTACTACCTGCATTTCTAGCCAAGTGCTATGCCCATTCATTGCCAATGAGTGGGCTCAGCACGGCATTGGAGAGCAGCACAGCTTCCCCTCTTCCTATAATGGGACCTGCTTATGAAGAAGTCTGGTTTCCTAAATTTCCTCATTAATAAAAGCTGTAGATGAAGGGCAGTTTCATCTTTTACACGTCTCTGGAACCTGCCTTCCTATTTCACGTGTCCCACATTGTAAAAGCCGTTTATCAAGGTCGGTTTCACGTGCCTGGAATTAATGGAATGGATTGCTGAATTTACGGCTGGCCATAAAATTTCCTTTATTGCTGCACTGCATGTACCAGGTGCTTCTACTCTATGCCGATTAAGAAAATCATGTTAACAATTGGCTATGGTTGTAAATTAATTTTAAGCCTGTTTGGAGACCCAGATTCCCCTTTCCTCCTCTATTTACATAATCTCACAGATGAAACCTATTCAATACATGGACAACAGTCATGTTTTGCTTTGAGTTACCGTATATTTTCTGTAGACTTCTAGTTTTATGATCATCAGATTTTGCACGATTTTTTTAAAAGAAGCAGCAGAGGTTCAGCAAGGAACACGCTGGGCTTAATCACTTGTGATGGGAGGTATTTCCGATTAGTAACTGCATCGATCTGCTGAAGGCTTCAGTGTTCACCACTTCCTAACCATGTGTGCTTTTTCCAGCACATTCTTGCCAGGACAGCAGTTTTTTAGTCCTTCTGCCAATAAGCATTAGTGTTCTACATGACATTGAAAAATTACTAGCTGTTTAAATATGCTAAAGCTGTATAATTAAGTATATATGAACTTTGCCAAGATCAGATGTCATTTAGCATTTGCTGTGGAAGCCTCGTGTGTGAATCTAGTCATGTGTAAGGGCTGGTATAGTCAGGAGCAGCAGTAAAGGTACCATTTTGTTTAAATCTGTCCCAAACTTGCACTGCACACGATGTGTTTGTTCTACTAGGGGCTCACCTAGAGCGTTTTGCTAATTTTTTTTTATTTTTTTTTAAACACCAGCGATTTTTAAAAATGCCTTAAAGAGACCCTGTACTGAAAAAAACTTACCTTGGGAGGGGGAACCTCAGGGTCCCAATGAGGCTTCCCCCATCCCTGTAGCTGCAGGCAGTCCAGCGCTGGCTCTTCCGAAGTCTTCGGCAATCCTGGCTCGACAGGCCTGATAAGGCTTGATATATTTACCTTCCCTGGCTCCAGCGGGTGGCGCTGTTGCGGCTCTCAGCACGGAGATAGGCAGGAATAGGTGATTTCCGTCGGGTCCGCTCTACTACTCAGGAGACTTGCGTAGTAGTGGCCCGACAGCAATCTGCTATTTCCGCCTATCTCCGAGCGGAGAGCCGATACTGTGCCTGCTCTGGAGCCGGGAAGGTAAATGTTTACATCCCCACTGTTCAGAGGGGCACAGCAAGACCGCTGTGGGACACAGGAGGACAGGGGGAAGCCTCGATCAGATCTGGAGGCTTCCCCCACCCGACAAAATCGTAGCGCACAGGTGGAGCGCCGGGGGGGGAGTGCCAAAGATTGGAAGTCACTGGCATCAGCGATTTCAATATTAGATGTGAACAAAGCCTAATAGTTGCTGGAAAAAAAATGCTTCTCTGTTCACTCAGATAAACTTAATTAGTTCTTAACAGCACCTGTGAATAGACTGCAGGAGAGCTCTGCTGAAGCAACATATAGTAAACACTGAGGGTTAACCCTTTCAGTGCCTTCTGCAGAAGTGAAACAATGTAAAACTTAAAGAGACTCCGTAACAAAAATAGCATCCTGTTTTTTATCATCCTACAAGTTCCAAAAGCTATTCTAATGTGTTCTGGCTTACTGCAGCACTTTCTACTATCACCATCTCTGTAATAAATCAACTTATCTCTCTCTTGTCAGACTTGTCAGCCTGTGTCTGGAAGGCTGCCAAGTTCTTCAGTGTTGTGGTTCTGCTATGAACTCCCCTTCCAGGCCCCTCTATGCACACTGCCTGTGTTATTTAGGATTAGAGCAGCTTCTCTCTTCTCTCATCTTTTACAAGCTGGATAAATCGTCCTCTGAGCTGGCTGGGCTTTCACATACTGAAGAATTACAGACACAGGCAAAGCTGTTTGCAGGAAGAAACGAGCAGCCTGAAACTTCAGTGCATGAGAGATGCAGGGGAAAGAAACACACAAATGATCTCTTGAGATTCAAAAGGAAGGGTGTATACAGCCTGCTTGTGTATGGATGTATTTTCTATGTGTGGAAATACTGTACATCAACCTACTTCCTGTTTTGGTGGCCATTTTGTTTGGTTATAAACAAACTTTTTAAAACTGTTTTTAACCACTTTTAATGCGGCGGGGAGCGGCGAAAATGTGACAGAGGGTAATAGATGTCCCCTAACACACTGGTATGTTTACTTTTGTGCGATTTTAACAATACAGATTCTCTTTAAGGCCCATACCTACGGAACAATGAAATTTGCGATAACGAAGGTAAATGACAGATCCTTCTTACAACCTTAGGTGGGTCCAGTCGCTGCACGACGATCGCCATGTCAGATATTTAGCGATGCCCGAATATTCCACAACACTATTGTTATACATGCTCCCCCACCTGCCGGAAACCACTCTGTTGCACGCGCATTTTGTCTCTCCGCCATGAATGCGGTTATACACAGTACAATTACAACTTCCAGTAAATATCTGCAAAATACAAACCTGGTTCATGTTGGATAAATCCTTTAAGGCTCGTACACAAATCCAACAAAGTGCTTGACCGACAACACGACAAACCATTTAAACCGCTTGTATTTTCTGTGCACCAACCAACTAAATTACCAACTCATTTGCTTACTGTGCACGTAAGTGGGACAGACATGACTGTATTCAAAACAAGTGCACACCCTCAAACGACTTGTACACACATAGCCACCTGCACGATATTAGCCCGACAGTAGTGCAAGTTGGATGGATTGGGTAAACCACCTTTTATCACTCGCTTGTCTAGCAGTTTACCAGCGAACTCATGCCTGATTGCCATCCAACTGACCAAAATCAGAGAATAATCGGACAAATTTGTTGGACGTGTGTGTGAGCCTTTAGACTACACTTTTTGTTCTCATTACGGGGCATCTTGCTTGTGTGTACATTAATGGTATTTGGCATGAATGAATTGTTTTATGCTTCTAAATGTCTGTACTTTCTCCTCACTCAGGTGGTTGTTTCCACAAATATTGCTGAGACCTCGCTAACTATTGACGGTGTTGTATTTGTAATTGATCCTGGTTTTGCAAAGCAAAAGGTATGACATGCTAATTTATTTTACTTTAATATTGCATAAGAGAACTGTCCCCATCATTCTCTGTAATGGATGGTAATCTATTTGGTCTGTTGTGATAGGTGTATAACCCTCGTATTCGAGTGGAGTCCCTTCTGGTGACTGCTATCAGCAAAGCTTCAGCTCAGCAAAGGGCGGGTCGTGCTGGCCGTACAAGGCCAGGAAAATGCTTCAGACTCTACACAGAAAAAGCCTACAAAACAGAAATGCAGGTAAATACTGTAGATGGATGATTTTTTTTTCTTTCTTTGCTTGAGTCTCTTGTGTGCACAGCACTTGGGCCTCTTTCAGACGGGCGGCTGAACTGCGCGTTTGCCAAGCAGTTCAGCCTCCTGTCTGCTGCCCGCCATTGCGATTAGGGTGCAGTTTAAAATCAGCCAAGTTTCAGCTGTTGTAACACCGCGCATGTCAAGTCTAAGCGTGGTAGGACTCAGATCTCACTCCGTGGGGGTGGGGAGACGCCGGTACCGGGTGCTAACAAACGCTCAGCCAGTGCAGTAGAATAGCTGACAGGTGGTGACTTCACCGCTTATCAGCTGCCCGTGTGAAAGGGGAAGCCGTAAAGTGAACCCAAGGTGAAAATGAAACTGACGAGATAAACAATTGTATTTATCCTCCTACTCCTAAAAAATGACCTTTTTTTTAATATCCTATGGTTTTAATTTATATTAAGAGGTTTACAAAGTGGATTGAATGTTTTATTGTCTCTGCTCAATAGCAGTCTATTAAGTGTCCCACAGTTAAAATACATGAACTATTGACCTTTTTCTATCTCCTTACCTCAGAAGTTGCATTCTGCCAGGAAAACTTTTATGACTGTAATTTGCTTATAAGTGAGGCTTACTATATTCCTGACAAGGGGGAATTGCAAAACTGCACTCCTTCTTTCATTATGACCGGTCACCAAATGAGACAGTGTACTGACGCTAGATTTTCACCCCCAGACCAGCGTAAACGTTTGCATCTGAGGATAAAACTCTAACATGTTTGCAGGGCTGAAAGGATGAGCAAAGCAACAAAAGAAATGTTTTTACCTGGGGCTTCTTCCAGGCCCCAGATTACTCTTGCCGCAGCTCCGGTCTTCTCCGGGGTCCCGCTGGCAGCCTCTAAGGATTGCCGACCCCGATGGGTCAGTGTCTTCAGAGCTGAAGCGGGCGAGAATACTGCATACTGCACCTGCACAATACTCTCCCTGTGACATGGGCACGTTCACACGCAGGCCGGACCCGCCCATGCACAGAAGACTCCGAGCCATCAGAGGTCAGCGATCCTTAGATGCTGCCAGCGGGACTCCGGAGAAGCATGGAGCTACGGCGAGGGACACAAATGACTTCTAGGGGCAGAAAGAAGCCCCAAGTAAAACTACATTTCTTTTGTTGCCTCGGAAATCCTTTAATCTCTAAAGTAGTTAATGTTCTATAGCATGGTGTCATGAATTTGTGTTCTTTTCCTTTAGGACAACACTTATCCTGAGATTCTGAGGTCCAATCTGGGCTCAGTGGTGCTGCAGCTCAAAAAGCTTGGTATTGATGACTTGGTCCACTTTGACTTTATGGATCCTCCAGGTAAATACAACATTTATGCTGCAGTGTCCTCTCTATAAAAGCACAAGCTCTGAGTGGTGTTTTTGGATAAAGCCCGGCTAAAGTACTTTGTGCAGCCGCACAGATTGCCCTCCTTTCCCCGCCTGCATTCCATTTGATTGTTTTGGTGAGCATGTAAAATTGCTAAAGCTTTCATCATAGCTGCTCATACTTGAAATGAACTGTAATACAAAGCTTTCACATACTTCAGTAAAATAAGTGGATCACCAGTTTATTTTGTTTGGAGGAAATAACAGGTTTCTCCTGTACCCTTTGTTGCTGTTTTCCATTAGAAAGTGTAAATTGTAGTAGTACTTTTATTGCTAAACACAGAAGCTGTGCTTCGTCTCCGGCAGACCTAGCTAGGATCTCCTCATAATGTGCTACTCTGCCAACTTTTGGCATTTAACCACTTAAGGACTGCAGTCATAAAACCCCTTAAGGACCAGAGCCTTTTTTTCCATTCGGACCACTGCAGCTTTCACGGTTTATTGCTCAGTCATACAACCTACCACCTAAATGAATTCTACCTCCTTTTCTTGTCACTAATACAGCTTTCTTTCGGTGCTATTTGATTGCTGCTGCGAGTTTTAGTTTTTATTATATTCATCAAAAAAGACATGAATTTTGTCAAAAAAATGACTTTTTTAACTTTCTGTGCTGACAGTTTTCAAATAAAGTAAAATTTCCTATACATTTGAGCGCGAAAGTTATTCTGCTACATGTCTTTGATAAAAAAAACCCCATTCAGTGTATATTTATTGGATTGGGTAAAAGTTATAGCGTTTACAAACTATGGTGCAAAAAGTGAACTTTCCCATTTTCAAGCATCTCTGACTTTTCTGCGCACCTGTCAGGTTTCATGAGGGGCTAAAATTCCAGGATAGTACAAATACCCCCCAAATGACCCCATTTTGGAAAGAAGACATCCCAAAGTATTCAGTGAGAGGCATGGTGAGTTCATAGAAGATTTTATTTTTTGTCACAAGTTAGCGGAAAATGACACTTTGTAACAAAACAAAAAAAAAAAAAGTTTCCATTTCTTCTAACTTGCGACAAAAAAAAATGAAATCTGCCACGGACTCACTATGTTCCTCTCTGAATACCTTGAAGTGTCTACTTTCCAAAATGGGGTCATTTGTGGGGTGTGTTCACTGTCCTGGCATTTTGGGGGGTGCCTAATTGTAAGCACCCCTGTAAAGCCTAAAGATGCTCATTGGACTTTGGGCCCCTTAGCGCAGTTAGGCTGCAAAAAAGTGCCACACATGTGGTATTGCCGTACTCAGGAGAAGTAGTATAATGTGTTTTGGGGTGTATTTTTACACATACCCATGCTGGGTGGGAGAAATATCTCCGTAAATGACAATTGTTTTCTTTTTTTAACACACAATTGTCAATTTATAGAGATATTTCTCCCACTCAGCATGGGTATGTGGAAAAATACACCCCAAAACACATTATACTACTTCTCCTGAGTACGGCGATACCACATGTGTGGCACTTTTTTGCACCCTAACTGCGCTAAGGGGCCCAAAGTCCAATGAGTACCTTTAGGATTTCACAGGTCATTTTGAGAAATTTCGTTTCAAGACTGCTCCTCACGGTTTAGGGCCCCTAAAATGCCAGGACAGTATAGGAATCCCACAAATTACCCCATTTTAGAAGGAAGACACCCCAAGGTATTCCATTAGGAGGATGGTGAGTTCATAGAAGATTTTTTTTTTTTGTCACAAGTTAGCGGAAATTGATTTTAATTGTTTTTTTTCACAAAGTGTCATTTTCTGCTAACTTGTGACAAAAATAAAATCTTCTATGAACTCACCATACTCCTAACGGAATACCTTGGGGTGTCTTCTTTCTAGAATGGGGTCATTTGTGGGGTTCCTATACTGCCCTGGCATTTTAGGGGCCCTAAACCGTGAGGAGTAGTCTTGAAACCAAATGTCGCAAAATGACCTGTGAAATCCTAAAGGTACTCATTGGACTTTGGGCCCCTTAGCGCACTTAGGGTGCAAGAAAGTGCCACACATGTGGTACCGCCGTACTTAGGAGAAGTAGTATAATGTGTTTTGGGGTGTATTTTTACACATACAGATGCTAGGTGGGAGAAATATCTCTGTAAATGACAATTATTTGATTTTTTTTACACACAATTGTCCATTTACAGAGAGATTTCTCCCACCCAGCATGGGTATGTATAAAAATACACCTCAAAACACATTATACTACTTCTTCTGAGTACGGCGATACCACATGTGTGACACTTTTTTGCAACCTAGGTGCGCTAAGGGGCCTAACGTCCTATTCACAGGTCATTTTGAGGCATTTGGATTGTAGACTACTCCTCACGGTTTAGGGCCCCTAAAATGCCAGGGCAGTATAGGAACCCCACAAGTGACCCCATTTTAGAATGAAGACACCCCAAGGTATTCCGTTAGGGGTATGGTGAGTTCATAGAAGATTTTTTTTTTGTCACAAGTTAGCGGAAAATGACACTTTGTGAAAAAAAAAACAATACATATCAATTTCCGCTAACTTGTGACAAAAAATAAAATCTTCTATGAACTCACCATACTCCTAACGGAATACCTTGGGGTGTCTTCTTTCTAGAATGGGGTCATTTGTGGGGTTCCAATACTGCCCTGGCATTTTAGGGGCCCTAAACCGTGAGTAGTCGTCTTGAACCCAAATGTCTCAAAATGACCTGTGAAATCCTAAAGGTACTCATTGGACTTTGGGCCCCTTAGCACAGTTAGGCTGCAAAAAAGTGTCACACATGTGGTATCGCCGTACTCAGAAGAAGTAGTATAATGTGTTTTGTGGTGTATTTTTACATATAACCATGCTGGGTGGGAGAAATATCTCTGTAAATGACACATTTTTGATTTTTTTTACACACAATTGTCCATTTACAGAGAGATTTCTCCCACCCAGCATGGGTATGTGTAAAAATACACCACAAAACACATTATACTACTTCTCCTGAGTATGGCGATACTACATGTGTGACACTTTTTTGCAGCCTAGGTGCGCTAAGGGGCCCAACGTCCTATTCACAGGTCATTTTGAGGCATTTGTTTTCTAGACTACTCCCCACGGTTTAGGGCCCCTAAAATGCCAGGGCAGTATAGGAACCCCACAAGTGACCCCATTTTAGAAAGACGACACCCCAAGGTATTCCGTTAGGGGTATGGTGAGTTCATAGAAGATTTTATTTTTTGTCACAAGTTAGTGAAAAATGACACTTTGTGAAAAAAAACAATAAAAATCCAATTTCCGCTAACTTTTGACAAAAAATAAAATCTTCTATGAACTCATCATACACCTAACAGAATACCTTGGGGTGTCTTCTTTCTAAAATGGGGTCACTTGTGGGGTTCCTATACTGCCCTGGCATTTTACGGGCCCAAAACTGTGAGTAGTCTGGAAACCAAATTTCTCAAAATGACTGTTCAGGGGTATAAGCATCTGCAAATTTTGATGACAGGTGGTCTATGAGAGGGCAAATTTTGTGGAAACGGTCATAAGCAGGGTGGCCTCTTAGATGACAGGATGTATTGGGCCTGATCTGATGGATAGGAGTGCTAGGGGGGTGACAGGAGGTGATTGATGGGTGTCTCAGGGGGCGGTTAGAGGGGAAAATAGATGCAATCAATGCACTGGGGAGGTGATCGGAAGGGGGTCTGAGGGGGATCTGAGGGTTTGGCCGAGTGATCAGGAGCCCACACGGGGCAAATTAGGGCCTGATCTGATGGGTAGGTGTGCTAGGGGGTGACAGGAGGTGATTTATGGGTGTCTCAAGGTGTGATTAGAGGGGGGAAATAGATGCAAGCAATGCACTAGCGAGGTGATCAGGGCTGGGGTCTGAGGGCGTTCTGAGGTGTGGGCGGGTGATTGGGTGCCCGCAAGGGGCAGATTAGGGTCTAATCTGATGGGTAACAGTGACAGGTGGTGATAGGGGGTGATTGATGGGTAATTAGTGGGTGTTTAGAGGAGAGAAGAGATGTAAACACTGCACTTGGGAGGTGATCTGATGTCGGATCTGCGGGCGATCTATTGGTGTGGGTGGGTGATCAGATTGCCCGCAAGGGGCAGGTTAGGGGCTGATTGATGGGTGGCAGTGACAGGGGGTGATTGACGGGTGATTGACGGGTGATTGACGGGTGATTGACAGGTGATTGACAGTTGATCAGGGGGGATAGATGCATACAGTACGCAGGGGGGGGAGGGTCTGGGGGGGTCTGGGGAGAATCTGAGGGGTGGGGGGGTGATCAGGAGGGAGCAGGGGGCAGTTTAGGGACTAAAAAAAAAAATAGCGTTGACAGATAGTGACAGGGAGTGATTGATGGGTGATTAGGGGGGTGATTGTGTGCAAATGGTGGTCTGGGGGGTGGGCAGGGGGGGGTCTGAGGGGTACTGTGGGCGATCAGGGGGCAGGGGGGGGGCAGATCAGTGTGTTTGGGTGCAGACTAGGGTGGCTGCAGCCTGCCCTGGTGGTCCCTCGGACACTGGGACCACCAGGGCAGGAGGCAGCCTGTATAATACACTTTGTATACATTACAAAGTGTATTATACACTTTGTAGCGGCGATCGCGGGGTTAACAACCCGCCGGCGCTTCCGATTGGCCGGCGGGTTGACGTCGCGGGTGGGCGGAGCCTATTGCCGGTGGATGCGCGCGCATCCCAGCGCGCGATCCCCGGCCAGAGAGTGCCCCAGGACCTGACGCCAATCTGCGTTACGTGGTCCTGGGGCTGCCACTTTGCCGCCGCCAATATGAAGTAGGCGGTCGGCAAGTGGTTAAAGCCGAACAAAGCCTAGAATTTAGGTCTGCTTTAAACGGGATTGAATGGTGAAGAGGTCTTTTCGTTGCCTGAGTCTTCATTGGAAAAAGTCTCTCTTCACTTCTGTAAACGTAATATTGGAGAAAGAGAAGGGAAATCTCTCTTAGGGAGCCACACAGTAAAAAGCCCTACCCTCTCTATCAAACGCTAAAGCAATTGCAAGTGGTTAGTGTTCTCCCCAGAATTTTTTTTCCACCCGGGTGATGTGAGGGGCCTGGTGAGGCACGACGGATAAATGCAGGACTGGCGCAGCGCTGCTTACAGCATAGGAGGAGGATGATAAGGAGGCGAGCTGATGACAGCCAGGTGCTCACCAAAATTAGCCGGGTGGAGCACCCAGCTAAGAGCCTGGGGAGAACACTGGTTAGAAATGCATACGTACCTCCCACGCTTAGGGCTGAGCCACACTGCAGAGTGCTTTTTGAACGGTCAGCGATAGGCCTGAACGATTTTAGGAAAAAATTGAATTGAGCAATTTCGGTCCAAAATCACGACTTCGATTCACGATTTCCATCAAATCAAGCTTTGTTCCCCCTCTGCCTGTTTATTCCCCCTCTGTGCCTTTCCGTCCCCCTGTCTATCTTTGTGCACCCTTTGTCTCTCTGTGTCGTCTGTCTCTCTCTCTCTCTCTCTCTCTCTCTCTCTCTCTCTCTGTGTGCCCGCTCTGGTTCTCTCTCTGTGCCCACTCTAGGTCTAACTCTGTGCCCCCTCTGTCCCTCAAGCTGCAGCAGTGCTGGACATACATTCCAGCACAAGTCTAGCGATGCCAGTCTATCCACTTCACCTCCTGCAGGCTTTAGTGCATGCTTCCTGTATGTCATGTGACATACAGGAACCAGGAAGTATACCATGCACAAGAGCCAGCAGACGGCGAGTGAGGTTGGACTCGTGTCAGAAGGTATGTCCAACACAGCCGATGCTGTGGGCCGCACACGCTAGGACTTGGGGGAAGGTTGAAGCCGCTCTTTAAAAAAAGAAAGAAACCACAGTGCTGACTGGTCAAAAAGTGTTTTGCAGTGTGGCACAGCCCTTACTAGTGCATCTAGTGGTATAGGTGTTTTAAGTGTCTGTAGATATCCTTATTTGTTCTCCATCTATCCTAGACATAGCCCTCTCATAAGGCATGTGAAGGGGGTATGGCGCACTGTGATTAGAATAAGAACCCTATAGATCACTACACATTAGCACCTATAAGACTGAACTATTTCATGAAACCTTTTGATGTTTACCCTTGCAGCACCTGAAACTTTAATGCGAGCTTTGGAGCTGCTGAATTACCTGGCTGCCTTAAATGACGACGGTGACTTGACTGAACTGGGATCAATGATGGCCGAGTTCCCTCTGGACCCTCAGCTCGCCAAGATGGTTATTGCCAGTTGTGAATACAATTGCTCTAATGAGATCCTATCCATAACGGCTATGTTGTCAGGTAATAGCAGGGCACTTATAAAGGTGATGCTTGTTTCCCTAAACACATCACGGGAAATGCTAGACAAGCTCCCAACTATCAGTGAGATGGTAGTAAAGTCTGGCTTGCTTGCAACTTAAGACTGGTACACACATCCAATGTGTGGTCAGTGATTGGCCAATTTTACCACTTCCCTGTAATATGAAAGCTTATCTACACAATCTGCTCTTCGTATTCAAATTCTGTTGTCCCTCATACTGCATAAGGCCGATAAAGTTGGTCAGTGGTCAAAATTGGCCAATCAAAATTGGATATGTATGCACATGCAGCTTAAAGTGAACCTTAAGTCAGAAAAAAAAGAGTTTTACACACCTGGGGCTTCTAGCAGCCCCCTGCAGCAGTCCTGCGCCCTCACAGTCACTCACTAATCCTCTGGTCCCCCGCTGCCAGCTAGTTTCGTTTTTGCCGACAGGCCCGTCAGGACTGGCCACGCGTAGCTTTTTCCGCATTCCCGACTGCAATTAGCGCTATTGCGGGCCGCAACACATGCAAAAATACACGTTGCTGCTTAGTTATGCGTTCTTAATGCGGCAACGCATATTTTTGTACTTGTTGCGGCCCGCAATATCGCTAATTGCAGTCTGGAATGCAGAAAAAGCTAGGCGTGGCCAGTCCTGACGGGCCTGTCGGCAAAAACGAAACTAGCTGGCAGCGGGGGACCAGCGGAGCAGTGAGTGGCTGCGAGGGCACAGGACTGCTGCAGGGGGCTGCTAGAAGCCCCAGGTGAGTAAAACTCATTTTTTTTTCCTGGCTTAAGTGTCCCTTTAAATTGGGCCAATCAGAATAGAGTCAGGTATTGCAGTCGATTGGCCTTACTCCAACTTGCATAGAATTTGGCTTAAATTTGCTTGCCAGCTGGATTTACTAGCGTCTCATTGCCCATTTCTACAGAGAATGGGTCATTTTTGCTAATGAACACTTGTTTTTAGCGGATTGTCTAGCAGACATGCATGGGTAGCTATGTTTGAGGGGAGATACTTGTTTGTAATGCTAAAGTCTGAAATTCTTCCTTGTACCAGGTTGCCATGTAAATTGAATAGAAGCGTTGGTTGGTTTCTATGAACCACAGAGGCTCTCTAAACTAGCTGATGACTGAAACCTGTACTGTAGTGCAGTTTGATTTGGAAATGTTAAAGCCCATCTGTAGTCTAACTTAAAATCAGACAGTAGAGTTCGTACTGTGAGTAGTTCAGCACAGTCCTGTCTTAAAGTGAACCCGAGGTAAAAATAAACTGATGAGATAAACAATTGTATTTATCCTATTCCTAATTTTTTTTAGATATCCTATTGTTGAATTTTACATTTAAACATTTACAAAATAGATTGAATGTTTTACTGTCTCTGCTCAGTGGCAGTCTATTAAGTATCTCACAGTTAAAATTAACTATTGGCCTTTTTCGGTCTCTCCTGCCCTCAGAAGTTGTATTCTGCAAGGAAAGCTTTTATGGCTGTAATTGGTTTATCAGTGAGATTTACTATATTTCCAAAAAGGTACAGACAAGCAAGCTGTCACTTTACTCTTTAAAGCAGCAAAATAAAAAAACGAAAACCAGCCTGGTTATATTTGCACTGTACGCACACGTTTATCTTATCATGTCATATGTTGCTTTGGGTAAACTTTAAAGGGATACTTAAGCCTGCAATAAAAAAATGAGTTTTACTCACCTGGGACTTCTACCAGCCCACTACAGCAGTCCTGTGTCCTCGCAGTCACTCACGGCTCATCCGGTCCCCTGCTGCCAGCTAGTTTCGTTTTGAGCCGACAGGCTCACTGCGCAGGCCTGGCCACGCGTCTCCTTCTTCGCGTTCCCAGCTGCAAGGCGCAGGACGCTATTGCAGACAGGAACACGAAGAAGACTATGTGGGCCTGTAGAAGCCCCAGGTAAGTAAAACTGCTTTTCCTTTTGCAGGCTTAAGTATCCCTTTAAGCCCCACACATAAATATTGGACCCGATCCCTTGGGCAACATTGCAGGGCTAATACTGTAAAGAATCGTCGCTAGCCTGCCATTGTATTCTTTAGTAGAGTCGTATGCAGCCTGACTTCATTGACGATATTTTAGTCTTTTTTTTTGAATGGTGGGCGCAGGGTAGAGGAGCAGGCTGCACACCTCCACACTAAGGAAAATGGCGGTTTTGGCTGGGAGAACTTTACTTGTAGCACTTCTCTTGCGGTTTGATTTTCAGCGTTGACTTAAGATGGGCTTTAAATAACATTTGACTGAGCTAATGACTGACACATTCACAACTGCATGTAAAGTACATGTAATAAACTTTCCGCTTGCACTGGAACTCCAAGCCCCAGATGTTTTGAAGCACATCTGAAGTGAGAGAGGGATATGGAGGCTGACCTTTTTTATTTCTGTTTTAAACAATGTGAATAGAGAGGCAGTTTTTGGATTCCGCCACTGATACTTGGTCTGATAGTAAGCAGTGTGTGCTTATAAACATTTTGCCCTTGTGCAAATAAAATTTCAATTTATCTATCTGCCATGCTTGAGGTAAGCACTCTAAATTTTCATTTTAAGGGTTTTATCTTCCCTGAATGCCTCCCCCTCCTCCCATTGTGTAATGCACATTGCCTGGCTATCCTGCTAATCCTCTACCTCTAAGCCACAAACCCTGAACAAGCATGCAGATAATGCAAAATCTGACAAATTAGCTGCATGCTTGTTTCGGGTGTGTCATTCAGACATTTCTCATGCATGAAAGCTCAGCAAGACTGCCAGGCAACTGGTATTGTTTAACCATTTCCCAACCGCCCATAGGCAGCGGAAACTGGCCATGCGCTTGCACATATAAGCGCGTGCATGCGTGGCACCTGCGGGGTGCATTGTGAACGTGTCTCCTGCAAAACAGATTGCTTTAAAACGTCCCTTTTGCAGAAGGTGCTTAAAAGGAAATAAATATGGCCACCTCCATATCCTTCTCACTTCAGGTGTTAGGTTTTTAGGCCCTTGCCCACTGAATCAGTTGCATTGCAATCAGATCGCAACATAGTCAAAATGATGCACTGCACGTTGCTGCTGGAGTGTGAGCATACAGTGAGGTATACAGTACAATTAAAGTATGCCTCACTGCCACTGTAAATACATGCGTTACTATGTCAGAGCCCACCACACTCTATGCCCCATAGCAGTATCCTTGCCTTTGATGCAGTGGACTCTGTGTCGAAGGGGCTTTTATTTAACTTTTTGAATTTAAAATTGGCCTATAGTTTTATAGTATCATTGCATCCTGTGAGTTCAAACCTGCAGCTATTACAACAGTGGCCCAGAGGCGACTCACACCTTCCCATGTTTGTCATTCCCCAACTGAACTGAAAATATTGTTTCCACAACTCGCCTAAATATGTATTTGCTCATTAGCACTTCACCTGCAAAGGAGGTAAATAATTACGCCTTTAATTTCCTGTACTCCAGTCACAGAAAGAGATGTGGGCCATATTCCTTAGTTGTGAATGTTTCCGTATTTGCTCCGTGTTCTGTTCCCTGATGATAAACCAGGGAGTTTATCCAGGCAAGCAATGACAAATAGAAATTGATTGTGGCCTTAGAAGATTGTTTTTTTTTAACTGGTAACTTGATTCCTCCTTGTTTGCAGTATGTTGATATATATTTTTTTACCTGCATAATCCCTATCATTCTTTTATAGCTGTTTTCAGATGATTCAGACTCAGAGCAGACGGGCAGGGCAGAGTGATTTTACTAATCTGTGGAGGTGGCGGCAGCCTAGTGTGTGCAAGCAGGCTATGCACTTTGAAGGTTTAACAAGTAAAATAAAACATCCACAAAGCAAAGTCCTCATTACCGAATCTGGTGTTTAGCAGCACATTTCCAGAAATATTAGTCTGAACAAATGAGCACCTTACTTCCTGCTGTACAGCAGGTCAGGCTACTCGGATTTAAAAATAAATATTGGGAATTCTCAGTTTACACATTCTTAAGCCATTCGCGTTCCGTCGTTTTCACGTGAGAAATGTTCACCTCCCATTCATTAGCCTATAACTTTATCACTACTTATCACAATGAACTGATCTATATCTTGTTTTTTTCCGCCACCAATTAGGCTTTCTTTGGGGGGGTACATTTTGCTAAGAGCCACTTTACTGTAAATGCATTTTAACAGGAAGAATAAGAAAAAATGGAAAAATGCATTATTTCTCAGTTTTCAGCTATTATAGTTTTAAAATAATACATGCCTCCATAATTAAAACTCACGTATTGTATTTGCCCATATGTCCCGGTTATTACACCGTTAAAATTATGTCCCTATCACATTGTATGGCGACAATATTTTATTTGGAAATAAAGGTGCATTTTTTCCATTTTGCATCTATCACTATTTACAAGTTTAAAATAAAAAAAATATAGAAATATTTCATCTTTACATTGATATTTAAAAAGTTTAGATCCTTAGGTAAATATTTAAGTTTTTTTTTTTTTATTGTAATGTTTTTTTTTTTTTTTTATATAGTAAACATTTTATTTGGGTAGTTTTGGGAGGGTGGGAGGTAAACAATAGATTTATAATGTAAATGTGTGTTAATTTTTATTTTTTTTTACTTTCAGTTGTAGTATTACTTTTTGGCCACAAGATGGCGGCCATGAGTTTGTTTACATGACGTCACTCTAAGCGTAACACACGCTTAGAGTGACGCATCGGGGAGGGAACAGCCAGAAAAAGCACAGCTTCCGAGAGAAGCTGTCGCTTTTTCAGCGGGGGAGAGGAATCAGTGATCGGGCACCATAGCCCGATACATTGATTCCGTGGCTACCGAATCCGCGGCCGGGAGTGCACGTGCATGCGCGCGATCGGCCGCGGGAGCACGCGGTAGCGCGCATGGTTCCTGGACGTAGTTTCTACGTCCAGGAACCAAAATGGGTTAATCTACATGAAATTAAAACAAATTTGTTAGATCGGCCATTTTGTACAAGTTGCAGGAGTAATTTAAACTTAGTTGTGTAAGTGTGTCAATGGATCTGGATTGTGGGAAGACAAAAGGTATTGTCTACCATATAACTCCAGTGTTTAAAGAGAATCTGTTGAAGTAATAATAAAGTGTCCCTGTGGGTACCTACCTCTGGAGGGGAAGCCTCTTAGGAGTCTTTCCCCTTCGTCCTGTGCAGTACAGATACAGCGCTGGGACCCCAGACAGCAGCAGACAGCAATATTTATTTAACTTTCCAATCCAACTCAGGCTCAGTACATCTTCCCCCTCAGGTGGAAATGGCCAAGCCCACTCAGGTCCGCTCTACTCTGTTGCCACCGGAGCCAGATGTGGAAAATGGTACTGTGCCTGCGCTGGATCCCAAAGGTAAATATTGCCGAGTGCTGCAGGCGCTACTGCTATCTGCTACACAAGCTTGTTGGTGGATTTTTGGAGGGAGCCAGCGAAGGATCGGGGCCACACAGGAGGGTGGAGAAGCCTCATTAGGTTCCTAATAACTTTGATGCCCCCCAGTGTGACCAGCAGGGTGACACAAACTGCGTTAAAAATAGTCTGCACACCTCTATAGCTTTACTCTATAGACCGATAGGGTTGGTACTCTGCAGAGATTCTTAGTTTTAGAACTACTAAGAGCTGCCATGCAGTTTAAATCAACACCAGCACCTTACAGGTATTGTCATTACAAAATACTCTGCATAGTGACCCATGTTGGCCCTTTTAGCAGGTCCTTTCCCCCTTACAGGGACAACATACAAGTGGAATACAGGTGTATCCATTTACATTGTTTTGAATAGAGATTTATTGTTCAGGTTATGTGAAATTTGAATTACACACACAATTTCCTAGTAGTAAATTGAGAACTCCCAACCTTTCTTTTTCCTTATCTATATTTGTGGTTGGCTACAGGATGTATTTTCTCGCGGTCTAACTGTGCCATCAGGCACTGCAAGGCGCACATCATCCAACCCAAACAAGGTACCCGCCTCTTTGCGGTAGAAACAAGGGTGAATAAAGGAGCAGCCAGCATTCACGACTTAAACAAGTCTGATTTAGGTTTTATTTTTGAATCGCAGTGGTAAGACCTGCTGAATTGGGTGGCGTGATTTGTAAAAACTTTTATTTCTGATCATCTGCCTTACTTGAAAGCATGTTCTTGCAAGGAGATCACATAGATCACAACTTGATGCCACAAAATACTAGCCTGGCTCCCTCTGTGGGTCTTAACAATTTTATGGCCCTGTCACAGTAAAACGGTAACAGCTGTTTCCTTAATTAGATCTGTAAGGCTGCAAATAGGAGCCTGTTGTAAAATGTAAAGATAATTGCAAATACACAGACATCAAAGGCTGGCGTATGCGTGATTCTCGAATTTCCTTTACATTGCGGACAGTATGATGTGCAAAATCCATTTGTCTGGACTCTTTCCAGGCAGCTCGATTGCATCTGCTGCCGTGACCCTTGTCCCAGAGTTTAGCTGTTTTCTGCGGTTAACACGAGTTTGTATTTTGAAAGACTTCTACTGTTTAAATGCCTTTAAAGAGACTCTGAAGTCTCGCAAAATACAGGTTTTTCTTTTAAAAAACCTCTTTAACATTAATGCCCTAACTGAAATGCTGCATCCCCGCGGCTGAACACTAAATAAATCACCTCAAACTCCCGGGGAAAAAATCTATGACTTTCTTGGTCGTAGATTTTGCTGCGTGGGGAGGCAGAGCTTTGGGCTGTAGCTCTGCCTCCATGTGCGTCGATCTGCTCCTCTCTCACGCCCCTCTCAGTGAAAGAAGACAGAGGGGTGGGGAGAGGCGGAGATCAGTGCAGATGGACATGAGTAGAGGCAGAGCTACAGCTCAAAGATCTGCCTCTATATGGAAGCGCTCCCTACAATGTGCCCCAGTGAGTTTGGGGTGATTTATTGAGTGTTCAGCCACGGGGATGTGGCGTTTCAGTTAGGGCATTGATGTTAGAGGTTTTTAAAAGAAAAATATGTATTTTGCGAGACTTTAGTCTGTCTTTAAGAGGGCCTAAGAAAATTATCTATTGTAGTTTGTAAGGTATCACCTGGGACAATACTTCAAGTCTTTAAAGGGAAACTTAAAGGGGAACTGAAGAGAGAGGTATATGGAGGCTGTCATGTTTATTTCCTTTTAATCAATACCAGTTGCCTGGCAGCCCTGCTGGTCTATTTCTCTGCAGTAGTATCTGATTAAAACCAGAAACAAGCATGCAGCTAGTCTTGTCAGATCAGACTTATAAGTCTGAACCACTGAAACACCTGATCTGCTGCATGCTTGTTCAGGGGCTATGGCTAATAGTATTAGAGGCAGAGGATCAGCAGGGCTGCCAGGCAACTGGTATTGTCTAAAAGGAAATAAACATGACAGCCTCCATATACCTCTCTTCAGTTCCCCTTTAAGGGCTAGTTCACACTGGGTGATTTTTCAGCGATTTGCTGATCACTGGCGATCAGCAAAAAACTGCTGCTAATGCAAGTCAATGGTAGTTTTCACTCTGTAGCGATTTGCTAATGGTGCATGCAGCATTTTTGGAGCAATTGCATTTCAATGTTATAGAATCACAAAACGCAATCACTCCTAAATCGCTATCCTGTACAGTGAGAAAAACAGCTTTTTGCTGATTGCCAGCGATCAGCAAAACGCTACTGAAGTGCCCAGTGTGAATGGGACCCTAAATGAAAATGAGAGCAATTTAACATACCTAGGGTTGCTTCCAGCCCCCTACAGCCCTTCTGTGCCCTTGCTGCCATTCTGCGACACTTCAGTCAGCCGCAGCACCCCTCTGAAAGCTGGCCAGTAGTGCGCTGCTGTGCATGCCTGGTCCCGGGCAGTCTGCCTCCTGTTCATGCTCCGGGGCGCAGCAGAAGGGTACTGCAGCTGACCAGAGGCTCATGGAATGACTGCGAGGGTACAGAAGAACTGCAGGGGTGGCAAGAGCCCCTGGCAAGTTAAAGAGAAACTCCGACCAAGAATTGAACTTTATCCCAATCAGAAGCTGATACCCCCTTTTACATAAGAAATCTATTCCTTTTCACAAACAGACCATCAGGGGGCGCTGTATGGCTGATATTGTGGTGAAACCCCTCCCACAAAGAAATTCTGAGTACGTACTCTTGGCAGTTTCCTGTCTGTGAACCTTGCTGCATTGTGGGAAATAGCTGTTTCCAGCTGCCAAAAAAACATGCAGCAGCTACATCATCTGCCAACAGTAAAAATGTCACCATGTAATAAATGTCAGAATTTAAATCAGGGATTTAAACGATTTTACAATGAGCAAACACTAAATCATTTATACATAATTATTGTAAAAATGAAGCACTTTTTTATTAGATTTCCTCTTTAAACTGTGTTTTTTTTTCAGTTTAGATTTCCTTTAAATTTATTGCATTTCTATTTTATTTAATGCAAGTTTATTAGTTAACAGAGCATTATATTGCCCAGTAGATAATCTTGTAATCTTAAAATTGAGATACAGAACATCAGATAATCTTTGTTTAGTACTTTGATTCTTTTTTCCCCCATTTATCAACTCTGCTAAAGATTAAACTTTACATATAAATATTTATTGCCTACCATTTGCAGCCAGCTAGTCCAGCTCTCACACACAAACTGCTAGTCTGGGTGGAACCAGGTTAGGACCTGCTCTGGCATGAAGGCCAGTTTAGGAAACCTACCTCCAAGCTCTCAGCTAAGGCTGTGTTTCCTCTGATATCCCTAGAGGTTTATAAATTAAGCATGTCTTGTGTAGCTTATAAACTTTCCAAAAATAAAAAAATCTGTAACTGAAACTTCAAAGTAATAATGCTGCTCATATTTGGTCCTTAAAGCAGACTGTAGATGTAGAATAAAATCTACTGGTTTTGAGACAGAACTTAGTTCTGTTATCAGTAGCTTGAAATAATAGAGATGGCTAATGACACTGCACAGGATAAACAATAAAACATGGAAAGGTGGGGAATTGGGCTTTATTTTTAGGATTAGGGAAAGGGTTCGGAGGTCCACATGCCACAAGACATTAATTCAATCTTGCTGATTTATGCATCGTTAGATAATTTGGTTTAAGTGTACCAGAGCTGTAAAATTAAAAAGATTTTACACGTACCTGGGGCTTCCTCCAGCCCCATTCACTCCGATCGCTTCCACGCCGCCGTCCTCCGCTGCCCACAGCTTCAGGAACCGGGTCCCCGCACTTCCGTCAGTCGGAGCCAGTCTGTCGTAAGAGAAGAGCGCCCTCTACGTATCTTTCCTGCAGCTGCTGGAGAGATGCGCACTTCTCCTGCGTAGCGGGCCGTGACCGATGTCAGTGACGGGGCCCAGTTCCCGAAGCTGCGGGCAGCGGAGGACGGCAGCGTGGAAGCGATCAGAGCGGATGGGGCTGGAGGAAGCCATAGGTATGTAGAACATCTTTTTAATTTTTCCACTAGCAATCGCTAGCGTTCGCGCTAAACGCTAGCGATTGCTGAATCGCAAGTGCAGGAAACGTCCCGGCAATTGCGGTCACGATTTTGCTATGCAATGCACTGCATAGCAAAATCGCGGCTAAGATCGCTTCGCGGTGCGATCGCGTTTGAGTCAAAAACGAATCACGGTAGTGGAAATTACCTACCGCGATTCCTATGTTAAAAAGCAAACCGTAGCGAATTCAAAATCACTAGCGGTTTGCGATTTTGCGATTCAGCATCGCAAACGCCACTAGTGGAAAAGGGCCCTGAGTCCCTTTAATGTTACTTGGTCATGACTTTCCTATATGCTGAGCTTCTTTCTGTACTGACTTGGTTCTATTGTAACCATAACAGGGTAACAAAAATCTAGTTTACTTAAACTCCCTTATATTCTGACAGCTGAAGTGGGTTGCATAGTCCTACACTCACCTCTTCTTTGCTTCACCACTTCCCCCACGCCCCCCCCCCCCCCCCCCCCCCCCAAAACTTTTCTCTTCTGTAGGATGTTGTGATGGGAGAAAGGCACTTAAAGTGGACCCAAATTAAAAATACAAGATTTCATAAATAAAATCTATTTTCTAACTTATAATAATAAATATCAGCCTTTTTTCAGCTACATGATGACCAATATAAAATATTTTACATTTATTGGAGGAACCCCTCCCTTCCCATTCATATTGCCGGAACAGAACCGGCAGACTGGTGGAGGAAATAAAAAAACAAAACACAGGCTGCTACTGATGATGTCACAGGGGAGGTGATCTCAGCCTGTGTGAGATTTCACATAGACGACGCCCCTGTAAGGGAGGGTAGCTGATGACAAACACACCCATGATCTGAAACCTCCTACTAAGATCAGAAGTAATGGCTGCCACCTGTAGAACTCTAGTTATGAAAAGAGAAGTTTGAAAAGCATGCACTGAAATGCTCATACGCTTAAATGAGTGTTTATTTATCTTTGTATTAGTCAGAGTGGTGCAACTAAATATTTTGAATAAAAAAAAAAAAAAAAAGTTTGGTTTGGGTCCACTTTAACTCTTTTTCCCAGCATGGCAATTTGAATCCTCCTTCCAGCCATAGGAGAGCTATAGGACACCAAAGGTGATGACCCAATGGTCAGCTATCCCACTTTCATAGAGTTCCTGTGACTGAAGGGCATGAATTCCATATCATGAAGGGTTTTTCTCTCTGGCTGTTCTGTCACCCCAGCATTCTGGAGACGATGGGCTTTGTGTATCAGAAAATAATAGCTGGGGAGCAGTGAGATGGTAAGGGGAGAGTGCATTTAAAAAAAACCAAAATATAAATTGCATTGGCTTTGAAGTAAATATCTCGCTGCATGCATCAATAAGCACAGGTTCTATCACTTCTTCACTGCGTCCAAATATAATACTGTGTTTGTAATGTAAACCTAAATTGAATGTGCCTCAGAAATTCTTAAACAATAAGCTCTTGGAAGACGCGTCAAGACCAGTGCAAAGAGAGTTCATAAGGGTTGTGCAAAACAACCAATCATAATCTTTTTCTCTAACAGATGAAGCCTGATTGGTTGATTTGAGCAGCTGAAACCGGATTGGTTCATTTGAACAGCTGAAACCTGATTGGTTGATTATACCTGCTGTTCTGGTTTCCTTTTCTCTGGTCTTGATAATCCGCTTCACTGCCTTTTAATGTTAATTCTGCTGCAATCCGCTACTGCCACCACCTCCACACTGTGTCAGCTGTGTTTTAATTCAGCTGTACGAAAGGATTCACCTTTGGAGGCCACAAGGCTGCAACACTATATTTATGCTAAGGGGTCAGACTGCTGCTCTCTATTTTTGTTTACTTGATAAGTCAGCTGTTGTGGACCATTTTTATTGAGACCTTTTGAATGGAATTGCTCCATTGCTGGCTGTCATGATGTTGCCTACATAAGTCGTAGCTCTTATAATCAGGTGCCTTGTAGTTGTGAACCCTCTTGTCTTACAGATGTGGTTAGTTGTTGATGTAGTAAAGCAGCCCAAGATGCAGTTGGAGGCCCATCCTGCCCTGCCCTATGCTCTGTGCACTGACCTAGCTAGGCCTTGTTCCTCTGTCAGTGAATGCGTGACTCATCGATATGGGCATTTGTGTTGGGCCCATACCAACCTTGTTTAGTCCCACAGTGTTTTATTCGACCCACGGAAGTCAAGAAAGCTGCAGATGAGGCCAAGATGCGGTTTGCCCACATAGATGGCGATCATCTGACACTGCTGAATGTATACCACGCTTTCAAACAAAGTGAGTGTTGTTTTTTTCTTTTTATATATGTGTTGTGTTTTGTATTCTGTTACACATAAGATCCAGGTGGTCAGCCAAGGATCCATTCAGGGTTACCCTTTCATGGCTAGTAGTAATAAGTATGCTGGTTCTAACATTAACATATACTAAAAGTCTTATACTCCGATTTTGCATCTTTTTCTGAGCCTTTAAGTGAAGAAACCATGAAAATATGTAAATATATTAAGCCCATCTGAAATTGCATAACTATATAGGTACATAGAAAGTAAAAATGTGGCATATGTGGAATAGCTTACTCCCTTCTATACCGCTCTCAATTTAAATACAGTCTAGGGGGAGGGTCATGTGAGGCTGCTGGTTAGGACCATATAGTGCAGGCTTTCTCAACCAGGGTTCCCTGGAACCCCAGGGTTCCTTGAGGACTCTGCAGGGGTTCCTTGGCATTTTACCCCATCGTGGGGGAAGTATAATAAAGCACACCATAATAGGTGTTACTGTAACAAGAAGCACTAAATTGGAGGGTCAGGAGACAGTATAATGAGTGGCAGTGTAATAGGGGGGTAGTGAAATTAGCAGCCTAACCTACTTAAAGACCACGCCTCCTGAAAAATAAATGTAGGGGTTCCTCAAGACCAAAAAATTGTTTGCAGGGGTTCCTTGAGATCCAAAAGTTATTTACAGGGTTCCTACATGGTAAAAAGGTTGAGAAAGGCTGATATAGTGTTTGAGGAGATTACCTCTTCTCATCTGTAGGCAGCCTTATAGTCTCTTGTTTCACTTTTGTGTAGAGAATTACTGTAAGATGCATGCCTTAATTTTATTTATATATTTATCTTGAGGTGTGCAGGCCATCTCTACTTTTCCTTTGATTTGTAAACTTCATACATTTTCACGTGAAACCGCCACACTGTTACATAGTTACATAGTTATTTTGGTTGAAAAAAGACATACGTCCATCGAGTTCAACCAGTACAAAGTACAACTCCAGCCTGCTCCCTCACATATCCCTGTTGATCCAGAGGAAGGCGAAAAAACCCCCACAAGGCATGGTCCAATTAGCCCCAAAAGGGAAAAATTCCTTCCCGACTCCAGATGGCAATCAGATAAAATCCCTGGATCAACATCATTAGGCATTACCTAGTAATTGTAGAAATGGATGTCTTTCAACGCAAGGAAAGCATCTAAGCCCGCTTTAAATGCAGGTATAGAGTTTGCAATAGTTAGTCACCATGTGTATTCTATGAATTCCCTGTTCTCTCTACAACACACAGAAGATAACTTTACAAAAGTGATTACTGGGCCTGTGGTCACATGACTATGCCTACAGGAAACTGCTCACTGAGATGTATGCAGGGAGAGAACTATACTATTTATTAGTACTGTGTTTCTCTTCTAGCATGCATCTTTAGCTTCTTGTAGACAGCAGCCTCTTGTAGGCATATTTATGTGACCACACAATACTAGAGATTTACTTTCCATGGTTACTGCCTGTATACATTTAGGGCAATGCAATGGAAGATAAAAAGGTGTTTGTCAGGGATTTTCAGAGGTGTTTTTTTTATCTGCCTCTCATCAAGGTGTCCAAATCTTCTTCCTCCAGATCACGAGTCGTCTCAGTGGTGTTATGACAACTTCATTAACTACAGGTCCCTGATGTCTGCAGACAATGTACGGCAACAGCTGTCGCGAATCATGGACAGATTTAACTTGCCGCGGCGCAGCACAGACTTCACAAGCCGGGATTATTACATTAATATTAGAAAAGCTTTGGTTACCGGCTATTTTATGCAGGTATGTCTCCACATCTGTAGGAACAACTTTGAATTCCAGCCTTTGAGGTTGAACTCAGTAGGGAAATAAATTGCATAAACGGCTATGAGAGCTACTAGCATCACATAACTAGGTCCTTTAGGAATTCCTATGTGAGGACTGGTGGGACCTGAGAAACTACAAGCAATTAACTCCACATAAATGGATCTTGGCCTCCCCACTGATGTGTAATATGAAGAAATTAACTCTTGGTGTTCATGTTGATTTGTGCTTTTGTTTCTTGGCTTTTCTTGAACCACTTGAATGAGATGAAATTACCCAGCATATGGCACACTGTCAAGTATGTCACCTCATATTTAGATGAGTCCTGCATGAACAGCAATATACCCATAGCCTACTGGGAGTTATCCATCAAAGCCTCTGCAAGACGTCTTTCTTTAGAATCATTGATATTATTTCTAATAACGTTTGCTTATTAACCTTTGTTAAGCAAAGCTATATTCATCAGATACCTTAACCACTTCAGGACCACAGGCTTGCACCTCCCTAGTGACCAGGCTATTTTTTTACTAATTAGGGCTCTGCAGCTTTAAGTGCTCACTACAGAGCTGTACAAGTCAGCACACAAGTGATTCTCCCCCTATTTTCTGCCCAACAACAGATTTCTGTTGGTGGGCTCTGATCCCTGCTGGCGTGTGTGTGTGTGTGTGTGTGTGTGTGTATATGTATGTATGTATGTATGTGTATATATATATATATATATATATATATATATATATATATATATATATATATATATATATATATATATATATATATATATATATATATATATATATATATATATATATATTATTCTCTATTTTTTTTTCCTCTCCCTCATTCCCCCCGCCAGCCAATCACCACGATCAGCTGTCATAGGCATCGGCCTATGAGAGCCGATCGCTCCTGTGCCTCCCCAGGGGACAGCCGATTGACACGGCGGTCTCCAATACAGCGCTGCCTTAGATCGCAGCACTGTACAATGTCAATAGACGGCGGTTTCACAGTCTAACAGTCTCCTAGCATCGATTGCCGCTGGGAGACTGATGACGGATCGGAGATGCGCGCCATCGCCTGCAAAACACGCCCCCAGGACTTCACTCCAATTGGTGTTGAGCGGTCCTTGGGCTGCCGCCACGTTCACACCAATCAGCAAGTGGTTAAAGAAAACCCAAAATCTGAGAATCTGTTGAGGTTTCCTACGACGTTTTGCAGTCCCCCCTTGCCAAGCGTACACGCCCTCCACATTGGGGCCTCACTCCTCTTCTGTGGTGAGCGTTGCCGTGCATGTGCAGTAGCACGGTGCATGCAATAGGATCCTTAGGCTTCCCTCTCTTTAGCAAAGCATCTCTATTTAACTTCTCATCAATGCCTTGATTTATTTTGACCCCAGCTAAGTTCTGGTAAAGTTCCTCTTTGGTTCCTGAAAGGTAGGTGTGGCCATGACAGAACAGAGCAAAATGGGTTTGCTGAAAATCTGAAGAGATTTTGTGCTGTCATCTAAATAGGTGAATGTCACCTATGGTACACATGCATAAGAGAATGGCTGGCAATCTGCCTAAAGGTGGCTACTCATGACACAATAAAAAGTACACTCCATTGTACAGAAAATGTTTTTTTTTCAATAAATGTGATAAGCCGCAATAAATGTAGCACCCAATATAGGAGGGTAGTGTGTCTAGACCAGGCCTGGGCAAGTTACTGCTATGAGGCTGGCCTGGCGAAAGAGGGAGGGATTCCACTTCTCTCCCCTTCTTTCTCCCGCTGTCCATTCAAAAATACATGCAGCCTATTAACGATTATCAACCTACCCAGTCGAACTCTCCTGCTCCGATCTCCATCGCAACATCGTAGAGGAATGCGGTCCACAGCCAGAAAAGTTTGCCCATCCCTAGTCTAGACTCGGACGTAAGTGTCTCAAAGGGTACTCAAGTCCATAAAACGCAGATGGGGTTGCACCACTTGTGCAAAAGCCCTTTATTATTATTATTATTATTTATTTATAAAGCGCCAACATATTCCATGGCGCTGTACAATGTAAGAAAACAAACAAGGTATACATAATGATACAGACGATATACATCAAATATGAACACTGATACAATATACAGAACTGCTGATTACAATTGCAAATTTAACATGACTAAAATGTATAAATGTCTAACAGAGTGCAAGCAATTACTGTATATTCCTGCGTATAAGACTACTTTTTAACCCTTGAAAATCTTCTGAAAAGTTGGGGGTCGTCTTATACGCCGGGTGTCATTGATGCCGGGTGATACGTCCTATCTTGTTACCACCTCTCAGATCTCCCTGCTGAGGGAGTGCAATCTATTCTTCCATACCGCTCTGATAAACAGGTAGACAAGGAGAGCTGACCAGTCTACTTTAGGAGTTGACCAATGCAACAAGTCAATTGACTATATACTGTTATATACTGGGTAGCACATACAGTACAGCACCAGTATCTGTTCATACACAGCACCAGTACATGATTTTTTTATTTTAATTTGGTGTGCCTTGGAAGAGGGGTAGTCTTATACGGCGAGTATATCCCAAACTATATTTTAACTGGAAAAGTTGGGGGGTCGTCTTATACGGTAAATTAATAACATTCCATGACACAAAAGGGTGAGAGCCCTGCCCTTGCAAGCTTACAATCTAAAGGAATGGGGTGGAAACAAGTTGGGGGAAGTATACAGTATATGTAGAGGCAGTGCGTAATCAGGTTATTTAGTGGGTGCATGGCCTAAGCTAGAGAATATGCTTGTCGGAAAAGGTGGGTTTTGAGGGAGAGTTTAAAGATTTCAAAGGTGGGAGAGTGGCGGATGTGCTGTGGAAGGGCATTCCAGAGGAGGGGTGAGGCACGTGAGAAGTCTTGTACACGTGAATGTGAGGAGGTAATTGTAGAAGAGGATAAAAAAAGCTTGTGTGCAGATCTGAGATTGCGGTTGGGTTAGTATCTGGAGACTAGTGAAGAGATGTACAGGGGAGAGAGATTGTGGAGAGCTTTGTAGGTTAGGGTTAAGAGTTTGAACTGAATCCTCTTGTTAATTGGTAGCCAGTGAAGAGCTTGACAGAGAACAGCAGCAGAGGAAGAGTGAGAGGAGAGATGAATGTCGAGCAGCAGAGTTCATCAAACTTAAGGCAGATGAAGTTTGATAATGATCTATTTATGCCTGAAACAGCGGTCAGTCACTGATACCCGTTTCATTATGAAATAAGAGCTTTAATTTCTTCAAGTGGTGCTGACCAATCTGCCGTTTGTGAGAAAGAAACTAAATAAAATGCCTCTTTTCTTTAAATTAAAAAAGTTTTTGGACTATAAGACTCACTTTTTCTCCCCCGAAGGTGGGGGGGGGGGGGGGGGGGGGAGAGAGAGTCACTGGGTCTTATAGTCCAAATGCAGGGAGTTCATGATTTGGGAACGCCGGCCAATTCGAACCTCCAACGTGCCGCAATGTCGGGGACGCCCTGTACTGTGCTAGTCAGAAATATGTGTTGGAAATGGCGGAAATCTCAGAATATTGACTGGTGTAGGATATAAAATTAAAATATTAAGCACCTATGTGATATATATGTATGGGACATGTTGGTCAGATCAAATGTTAAAATTAATAAAAAAAAAAAATTCTACTTCTCAGAGATGAAAACTGGATGTTTGCAGTATCCATCGATGGTATAACCTGCTGCGGTCTAGTTTATGGTCTGAGCTTAGCTACTCCTCCCTGGTGATTAGCAGTTTAGTGCAGTCCCTAAAATGTTGTCTTTGTATACAAATATCTTATTTAGGCCTTTTCTGTAGAGAAAGAGAAATGCCAAATGGATCTTAGAATTCTGTAGCAGTTTGTGCAAAGAGAAAAAAAATTAGAGCTACAGTAGAAGCCTCAATGGCCTAATGGAAAATCTTGTGTTTGATGTAGCTAAGCCTTAGCAAAGTGTTCAGCGCAACTTTGTTTGAATCCGCTTTACTGTAATGATTGACTCTTCTCAGTAACTTATTTATAAACCTCCCCGATAAATAAGTCTGGAGTTTAGCCAGTATTGGCATTATTAAAAACACTCTTGTGTCCTTTATTGATTAGCAGTTTAGGGCTGGCGATATTGTGCTGCAACATTACTGTGCCCATTGGCGACATCTCTGCTGCTACTGCACAAGTCTTATGATTATTGACTGTGGAAAGATTTGTCTATGCCCTTGAGCAATGAAGTGTAAATAAACTGTTCGCTATCTGTGTGTACCTTTATTGAACGGCTTTGTAAGAATTATAATCCTTTTAATTCTAACGCTGGGATTTATCTCCCTCCATAAGGTGGCACATTTGGAACGGACCGGCCATTACCTCACCGTGAAAGACAACCAAGTCGTGCAGCTACATCCTTCAACAGTTTTGGACCACAAACCCGAGTGGGTCCTGTATAATGAATTTGTGCTCACAACCAAGAATTACATCCGCACATGCACAGACATAAAGCCTGAATGGTACGTTTTGCAGCCTTGTGATCACCTGACTGTCAGACCATAAAAGCCTTGTATAGAAGGGATGGGGTTGTGTTATAAATACAGCATTGGGGTCTTTATTTTGCTTAGGGATTTATTTTTTCTTGTATAGTCTATTGAACTGTTTAATGCCTCAGTCACACTCTGTCGATTTCAGCCTGTGTTTTGTGCTGTGCTGATCACCGGCGACCAACAAAGTGCTACAGCACAAGCAATACTACGGTATTACTCACACTGCTGCGTTTGCGATTTCTGACGATCACAAACCTGCTGCATGTAACATTCTCGCAGTGATTGCATCACGATTCACTGGAATGAAAATCGCATAACAAAAATGCAGACCACAGCAATGCAAAATCGTGATCAGTTTGCGGTTCCGAGTGTGAACAGGGCCTTAGAGGACCTCTGTCGTGAAAACCTTAAAATTTAAAATATATGTAAACTTATACAATTAAAAAATATGTTTCTCCCGGATTAAAATGAGCCTTGAATTACTTTTCTTCTATGTTGCTGTCACTTACAGTAGGTAGTAGAAATCTTGACAAAACCTCCAGGTTTTGGACTATCCCATCTCCTCATGGGGGTTCACGGGGATTTCTTTATTTTCAAAATGCACTTAGTGAATGTCAGTTTCTCTGTCCAACCGCCAAAAAAGTGTACGGGAAGCAGGGAGGCTGGTCAGCATCTTTGTATAAATCTTTTTCAGGGGGGCCTTTATAAAGAATAAAGGCCATGCTGAGAATCCCCTATGTAGAAATGGACTAGCCCAAAACCTGTCGGTAATGTCATATCTCTACTACTTACTGTAAATGACAGCAACATAGGAGAGAAGTAATTTCTCATGGCTGATTTTACTCAAACATACTACTTATTTGTATGTGTTTTAAATTTTAAGATTTTCGCGACAGTACCTCTTTAAAGAGGAACCAAAACAAAGGATTGAACTTCATTCCAATCAGTAGCTGATACAGTTCCAATCTTTACATTTCTCAAACAGATCATCAGGGTGCCTCTGTATGGCTGATATTGTGGTGAAACCCCTCCCACAGTGTGATGTCAGGACCATGGTTCTGAAATCACACTGTGGGAGCCTCGTTGCATTGTGGGAAATTACAGCTGTTTCCAACTGGCAAAAATGCATCATCTCTTTCCACAGACATCACCTGCCAGCAGTAAAGATGTCACCATATGATAAATGTCAGAATGTAAATCAGGGATTTTACAATGGGCAAACACTGAATAAATCATTTATAAATAATAATTGTAAAAATTAAGCACTTTTTTCATTATTTTCACTGCAGTTCCTCTTTAACTGCGATAACGCACATAATGTTTCCCAATGCACAATCGCAATGCGGCAGGAGCAACTTGTGTTTTCCTGCAGCAGTAAAAAACAAAATGTGCACTGCTGTTTTTTCCCCCGCACATTGCGTTCGATTCCTTATTGCCGAAAAGTCAGCTGGCTGTTGGCCAACAGTGCAGATTCGTCCACAAGATTATTATTTACTGTACCATTTTCTCTTTCTCCTTCTGTTAGGGAAGGTTCAGATTAGAGTGCACAGCAGTAAAAACCTAAAAGAGGTTCTAAACACTTTCATGCTATCCAAAACTTGAATAAACCATTTGGCTGGATTTGTGCTTTGCTTGAAGTGCTGGCTGACGTTGTGACCGCTAGATGGAGGTGGCGCTGTGTCAGTCACGTTGTGATTGAATTGCGGTGCCCTGTGACCACCATCCTGCAGTCTCCTGGATGTGGGTCTCTGTGCCCTTGGCATCTACCTAGCTTTCAGCTGTCTGTGCTGTAACCAAGGTTTGGCTACAAACCAAGAAACCAATTTGTTGCTCTTAGGAAAGAATATTTTTCTCAGCAACCTTTTTCATGCTTGAGGTTTATTTGAAGGCTTCATGTAATGGCTCTGCAGAGTAGCTGCTCCCCCACTGAGAGGACAGAAAATTGGTGCTCAGCTGTACAATGCAAATATCAGCATTTCTTCTACAGCACTCGCTTAGCTTACTTTTTTTTTTTTTTATGCATATGGTGGTAAATTTAAATTAAATAGGAATGGACACAGTTTTGTGGGGCAGCACAAGCCAGTCTTTCCCCATCAACAGACCACCTGACACAAAACCACATCTTCCATCTGCTGCATTGACACCAGCACTGCAGGTACTGTAGAATTTCAGAATACGTATCTGCTGTATCTGCAGTGCTGTCCACTAAGAGTTCAACTCTAAACCGTAAAGGTGAAGCAGAAAATAAAGTTGGTGCACATACAAATGTTGTTTACCAGTGGAAATTTTGGCCCGTGGATATGTCGACATGTAAATGCTATTTTGTAATGGGGTCTAGATTTTTTTTGTCTTTGCGGTGGGAGGAGGGGGGGAAGGTTAGGTGTCAGGAAGGGGGGGTGGGGGGTGTTTAAGGTTAGACATTAGCTGGGGGGGTTGGAGTTGGGGGGGCAATAGTTAAGGTAAGGCATCACTGGGGCTGTGGGCTATTGGCTTTCAGACATTATCTCCTCCCCCGCCCCTATGAGCCAAAATTAACTACAACTAACAACCCCTGTTTGTACTTGGCGAAATAAATGATTCTGATTGTGTGAGAGTAGAGTTAGGCCTAGCTGTAGTAAAATATCAGTAATATTTACTGATATTTTACTATCAGGATCTGTAAAATGATAGAATATCGGTAATTGTTACTGATACTCTACTAATGGCTATTTGCCGTTGCCCACATTTCCTTTCCTTGTGCCTTTATTTCACATTGAGGCAGGTAGGTGTGGCTGTGTGCTCAGTAGTGAGAGATGCTTCTTGGCAAGGGAACACCCACTCTCCTGGCAGCTGCAAGCTTTTGTGAACGTTCCTGGGTCACATGACTCTTCAAAAGGGCAATTTCATGAACTACTGCAGATATGAGACTTTTGAGAGTAATGAATTAATCTTCTGTTTATGTAGAATCTGGGAGGGTAAGCTAATGCTGGGAATACACGAGTCGATCCGGCGGCTCAATTAGCCGCCAGATCGACTCCCGCCGCCGTCCGGATCGATTCCCGCTCGTCCCCGCGGGCGCTTCCTTCCCTCTTCCGTCTCCGCGGGGAATCGATCCGGCAGGTCATCGGACCTGTCGGAAATTATCAATCGAGCCATCAGCGGCTCGATTGATCAGGGCGCATCGACCCGTGTATGCCTAGCATAAGGCATGAAAACGGTCTTTAGAAAGCAACTCCAGTGTTTTTAAAGAGACTTAATCTTTTGATTTCATTCATTTTTTCTAATAATTTGTTTCTATGTCCTAGGTTGGTGAAAATCGCAGCCCAGTACTATGACATGGGCAACTTCCCACAGTGTGAAGCCAAGAGGCAACTGGAACGGATCATTGCCAAATTTCAGACGAAGGAGTACTCTCAGTACTGAGGGGGGGCAGACTTTTCCAGAGAGCAGCTTCACAATATGGACTGATAAATTTGTATTTTATGTGATGGTTCAGTGATGGCCTTTATTTGAAAGCTTTTTATTTTTTTCCTTTCATTACAGTAAATACGACATTCTTTCATAAATGAAACATTTATGACTCCCTTTTGTGTTGACACTGTAGCTCGTCCTGGAAACGTTGATCAATGTTTTGCAGTTTATTGGAAGTAGTTCTAAATATATACCAATGTTCTGAGCATTTCTCTAGGAATATCTGAAGATGCTTCTCCGACGTGATCACAGACCCTGTTATGCATGAACTGTTGTAACTGTTGACATTCCTTTTTAGAAGTTGTGAAAATGTTACAACTTGTGCATCTGTAGACCCAGCCATCGGCCTCCGTGTGGAGGCACCAGCTTCAATAAAATCTATTTATAATAATGTTGTGGGGTTAAAACAAAACACAAATCCATGTACGATGATCACCCTGGTCAGAAGCTGTCCGTGATGCCGTAGGGCTGAGGAACTCTCTAAATTGTACAATCCTATTCGTGGCTTACATAAATACACACCTGAAGTGAGAGAGATATGGAGGCTGACTTATTACCTATTAAAAAATGCACATTGCCTGTTTTTCTGCTGATTATCTGTCTTCAATACTTTGTCATAGATCCTGAGCCAGCATCAGGTGCTCCGACTGAGGTCTGACTGGATTAGCTGAATGCTTATTTCAGGCGTTTGATTCAGACATTACTACAGTCAGAGATTGGCAGGACAGCCAGGCAATTGGTGTTGAACTGTGGGTTACGATGCCAGCTATTGCTGGTGGCTGAATTACTGTTTTTATCGTAATTTGGGGGTCTGTCTGTGCCCAATCTACTGCACTATCACCATTTTTGCCTGACTTTTCCTCCATATCCCTCTCAGTTCAGGCGTCCTTTAAATGTCTTGGTTTCACATTTGGCTTGGAAAAGACAAAAAAAAAACCTGCATATAAGAATTTTCAATGTCTGCCCTAAATCCTTATAATATGAATTGCGTTAAAGCCCTAGCTCTCCCTTCTGGATTTGCAAGGGTTAGTAAAGGTGAATAGAAGAATGTGCTATTTCTCAGAGTATTCCTATTTGAAGCAGCTGATGCAGAGAAATTCCCTTTGGAAAAGTCAGAATGACCCAGAGATCTGCTTTAAGGACACCTGACCCAAAGAATATGGAGGCTGTCATATTTATTTCACTTAAAGGGACACTGTAGGGTTTCGGGGAAAAATGAGTTGAAGTTACTCGGGGCTTCTAATGGTCCCCCGCAGACCTCCTGTGCCCGTGCAGCTACTCACCGATGCTCCGGCCCCGCCTCCGGTTCACTTCTGGAATTTCAGACTTTAAAGTCTGAAAACCACTGCGCCTGCGTTGCCGTGTCCTCACTCCCGCTGATGGCACCAGGAATGTACTGCGCAGGCCCAGTATGGTCTGTGCCAGCGCCATGCACTCCTGGTGACATCAGGGGAAGCGAGGACACGGCAACGCAGGCGCAGTGGTTTTCAGACTTTAAAGTCTGAAATTCCAGAAGTGAACCGGAGGCGGGGCCGGAGCATCGGTGAGTAGCTGCACGGGCACAGGAGGTCTGCGGGGGACCATTAGAAGCCCTGGGTAACTTCAACTCATTTTCCCCCTACAGTGTCCCTTTAAAACAATGCTAGTGGCCTGGTATCCTATAATCGTGATTTGGCTACTGCAGCCACAGATGTGATTGCTCCCAAAAAGCTGAAAGCAGTGTTATGTGATCTTTCTGTGATTGCAACGCTTCTAGTGGGACCTCCTTAGGGATCCACTGATATAGCGCTGTGCCAATCAGCAAGTGCTGCAAAAGCATTCCCAGCCCTGAAGGGAATTGGAAAAGTTATATGGAGAACGCCATATTTATTTCCTTTTTAAACAATACCAGTTGCCTGGCAACCTTATGATCTCCTTGGCTGCAGTAGTGTCTGACTTGCACACCTGAAACAAGCATGCAGGTAATCAAGACGGATGTCAGTCAGAAACAGCAGATCAGCATGCTTGCTCAGGGCCTATGGATAAAAGTATTAGAGGCAGAGGATCAGCAGGACAGATGGGCAACTGGTATTGTTTAAAAGGAAATACACGTGGCAGCCTCCATATCCTTAGTTCAGGTGTCATGGAAAGGGACACTGAAGCAGAAAAAAAAATATTATATCATTGTTTATGTAGTGCAGACAATTACTAGAACATTAGTAGCAGAGAAAATATTTTTATTTTCAGTTATATAGCTTTTTTTTTATAACATTGCATCATTCTCTAATATTTGCAGTTTATTTCTTAGCTGTACTACACATACAAATTATTATATCATAATTTTTTTCGCTTCTGTGTCTCTTTAAAGTATACAGCTGCTAGCAGAGTGGGGGTTTCTTTGTGTTCATTTGAAGACAAGCTGGTCTACTCTCCTAGCACCCACCTGGCTACTTCCTATGAGGGCTGACTCACACTTGGGCATTTTTCAGTACTTTGCTGATCGCTGACAATCAGCAAAGCACAGCTGCTAGTGTATCCTATGGGATCGTTCGCACTGCAGTGTTTGTGATTTGCATAAATCGTGTGCTGCATGCAGGAAACAAGGGGTTATTTACCCATAAGTCTGTGGTATATCGTGCACTCGAAATAGCTAGCACGTCTTCTATTGGATGCGTTGCAAGCCTCACTATGCGCACTTCCTCCAAGGGGGAAGTGCGCGTAGTGAGGCTTCCAACGCGTCCAATAGCACACTTGCAAGCTATTTGGAGAGCACTATATACCTCGGACTTATGGGTAAATAACCCTCATTTAAATCACAAATTTGAGTGCTTACCCACTTGTAAGTACTGGTAAGCCTGTCAGTACTGCGCAGGCACGATACTTACTGGCACCTGTGCAGTGCAGCTGTGCTTGTACACAGAGGAGACCGCTGCCACAAACTAGGAGAGTCCCAGTGAGAAGTGGAAGTCTCAATGATTATAAGTGAGGTCTTACTTTAAAGGACAGCTGAAGAAGATTATGGAAGCTGCCATATTTATTTCCTTTTAAACAATACCAGTTGCCTGGCAGCTCTGCTAGTCTATTTGGCTGCAGTAGTTTCTGAATACAAGAAACAAGCATGCAACTAATCTTGTCAGATCTGACAATGTCAGAAACACCTGATTCTGCTGCATGCTTGTTCAGGTTCTATGACTAAAAGTTTTAGAGGCAGAGGATCAGCAGGACAGCCATGCAACTGGTATTGTTTAAAAGGAAATAAATATGGCAGCCTCCAAATCCCTTTCGCTTCAGTTGTCCTTTAAATTCTATCCTGTCCTCACATGTATGAGTGGTCAGTGTGGCAGTTTCTGTCATCACTAGTAAGGCTGCTGACAGTCACACAGCAGTGTTATGACATAGGGTCACTGCTGAGTGTTTGCAATTATGGCAGTCGGATTGCTGGGACAGATTTTAGAGATTCTCCCTAGGAGATATTTTTTCATTTTCTGTTTAACCTCCTTAACGGTATTCCCGACACTGTCTGGCATGCCGCTGCAGAGGTTTTCCAGCCGATCGGGACCCCCTGGAATCCATTTATTTGTTTAAAGAGAAGCTGTTATGTTTTTTTTCCTCTGAGACCCTATACCTATCAGTAGATAAATACTGGCTGTACTTACATAACATATGCATTACACTGTCCACATTTTGATTTCAGTCAATTTTTATATAGTATATACAGAGATTTATGTTCCTGACAGGTTCCATTTTTGACTGTCTGTGTCTGAAGCCAATCGTGATGTAATATCCTCACTCACCCTGCTTCCACTCTTCCTCTTGATTTAGTATGCATTAGCCCTCCCAACTCCCAGCCCTCAGACACTCCCACCAAGCTGCGGATGTCTTCAGGCCCCCCCCCCCCCCCCTCCGCAGAAACAGGTGTGGATGCCTTCTCACCCCAAAAAGCTAACACCGAGAGAGAGCGGGAGCAGAGTATCTCCACACTTCCAGCGCCGCCACTGCAGTCCTCTGTCGCTGTGCATCTCTCTACTGCTGGCGTCTCTCACATGTGACTCCCCGGAAAGTTACATGATAGGAATCACGAGCAGTAGAGAGAGAGATGCATGGCGACAGAGGAAACTGCGGTGGCGGCGCTGGAAGTGTGACGATGCACTCTGCTCCCGCTTTCTCGGTGTTCGCTTTTTGGGGTGAGAAGGCATCCTCATCTGTTTCGGGGAGAACAATATTCCACAGGCTCCTGGTGGGGGGGGGGGGGGGGGAATAAGAACTGACAGGGGACAGCATCCAATCACAGGAAGCAGCCAATCAGGCTGCAGTAAATAATTATAGAGGGATAGGGAAATAAAGGGGAGGAACAGGGAGGGCAGTAGTGAGAAAAAAACCTCCCAGCATGCTCTGCAACTTCTGTTTTGCGGCTCTGGGTACTCCTTAGCAGCCTGGGGAAAAAGACGATTGCTATTCAGCCGCCAAAAAAGTAAGAGATTTTTAACTTTAGTATTGCCTTTTTGGCTACCTTACGACTATTAACACAGGAGAATAGAGATTTAGGCTGCTTTCACAGTAAGACGTTAGTGCAGCCTGTAACGCAGCCTACCGTATAGCAATGAAAAATCAATGGGCTGTTCAGTGTCCCCGTTGCGTTACATTGTAACGCAGTACGTTCAAACAAAGTGCTGCATGCTGTGCGTTCTACGCGGCTAAGCCGCGTTAGACTGTTTGCACATGCTCAGTAATGTTGGAGGAGGAGGTCTCCCCTCCTCCTCCGCGGCCAGCCACATGGCTAATTAATATTCACTGCACTCAGTGACGTGCAGCGTTCATTTCATGGAGCGCCGCTCTACGCGGCGATTGGCTGGCGGGACCACGTGATGCGGATCACGTGGTCTCCGCATCCCATAGCATAAAAAAGGCGCACCAAGAGCTGCATAACACGGCTCTTGGTAGCGTCCTACAAAACCACCAGGCGTTGCGTTAGGGGCACGTTATGCGACCTATAATGTCCCCTAAACCGCAACGTCCTGGTGGGAAAGAGGCCTTAAATTTGTTTTTTATGCCTAACAGTTACTCTTTAATTGTAACCTTTAGATACTAACTAGCACTACGCTAGCTAGTATTGTCTGCCGACACCTACTGATTGCCCGCTGGATACATTACCACGCCGGGACCCAGCAATCATGCAGCCTCCACCTCAGCTTCAGTCCTATGGGGAGGATCGGGACGTCATGTACGATCCTCCCCATAGTGAAGACTGGAGCTGAGCGGGGAGGCTGCACCTGTTGCGGGATCTGGTAGGTCAATGTATCCAGCTGGTGATCGGGGGGGGGGGGGGGGGGGGGGTCTGGAGGCAGACAATACTAGCTAGCCTGGTGCAAGCTAGTATGTAATGGTTACAATTAAACTAATAAAGTTGGGGGGGGGGGGGGGGGGACTAATAGTGCAAAACCTGAGCGGCATATTGCTCAGGAGGTTAAAATGCCTTTTTTTTGCACCATAGTTGACAAAGTACTGTCAAAATTATTCTGAGTATTTTCTTTGCTTCCTGATGCTTAAGATGTGAAAATATCACTTTGGAGAAACTGGAATTGACTAAGGCCCTGTGTATATCAGTTAACAATATGGTGTGCAACTGAAAACTGGTAAAGTTTTGCTGTAATGAAGCTAGGAGGACATCTATTGAGCTGTCTTTTTATGATACTGCTGGCTGGCAAGATGAGTACAACTGGATGTTATGCTGGGAACACACGATGATTTACTGGCTTAACGATTTCCATTAACTTATGTGAGAAAATTGATCAGAAAAGCAATCAAAATCAGATCAAACCTGTTGGAAATTACCTATCGAGCCATCTACCTGCCAAAAAACTCCTGGTGTATTCCCAGCATTGCACATATGCAGGCAAATGTATCATGGTTTCTTCAGTGACTGGACATTTTGGAATCTGATTTAATGAGAAGCCAACCACTGACAAATATCTGAGTAACAGCACATACTAGCGTTCTGGTTTATCTTTGTGTGCTTGAGTACCGCCCACATTACAGAAAGGATTTGTGGTCTACCTCCTGGAAATCAAATAGCACTCAATTAGTGATCACAAGTATACGAGCCTAATCTAGAAAATAAATATTTATTTTATTTTGGCTAATATAGGGGTTAGAAACATATTAAACATACTTATGCAGAGGTTTCCCTTGAGGAAACCAGGAAGAGATGGGAGCATAGGGCAGGCATAAAAACCTGAGTCTAACCAGAGATGATCAGTTACATGATTATTTTGATGAGTTGAGCTAGTATCCATTTATAAAATTATCTTGTTGATCATTCGTTCTGAGCCCTTACAAACAATATCAAAACCTAGAATCTTCCTTTCCTGGAACTGGGCTTTATATTAGTTATACAGTAGTTAGAAAACTAGTCAATGACATGCAAGCAATGTGCTGTTTGGAACCGATGCAACTAAATGCACTTTTTGTTGCTTCTGGTTGGTGAGGTACTAAGCTGCATACACTTTGCATGCACACCAGCTTTCTAGCACCTCGCTGACCATCTCTACTAGTCAGGGCTAATTTGGCCTAATATCAGACTATGTACACTTGAAATTTAACACATTGTAAATATCCGTAGGTGTATTATCTCCTGATTTAAGTGATGATTACCTTTGCAGGTTTTTTTTTTTTTTTTGCCGGTTTCCTGACTATTGTGCTTGTGCTGAACAATCAATTACAAACGATTCTTCATATGAGCAATGGTAAATTTTATTTCATTTATTGTATGTATAAAGTGCCAACATATTACGCAGCACTGTAAATGATTGTTTGAGATCACTAATGGACAAAAATGTCCTAACCAATCAGATTAATGAAATCGATCCACGTTTCGGTTCGATCCTATCAATCTGATTGGTTTGGTTAGGAGCTTTTTGTCCAATAGTTGTCCTAAACGGTCATTCATACGAAGAACCGTTCATAATCGATCATTCAGCAAATTGTATCATTAGCGGCTAGCTTTTGACTTATTTGTGCCTCAATGAGCTACAGTGTGAATGTAGATCAGGTGCTCTGATTGCTGGCTGCTAGCGTCTGTCAATTGCAATCCCTCACAAACCCACGCAATCCAAAAGATTAGCTTGCTAGGCAGGCAACTGATGTGGTCATTGTTTTTTTACACAAAAGAATAAAGATAGTTTAGGTTCAGTCTGATTGCTCACTGTGATCACAGGGTCAGAAGACAATGAAATTGCTTCTTGACTGGCTCACGGAGCTCTGCTGACATTCAACAGCAGAGCGAGTGGGCTGCAGCAATGAGAGGGACAGGTCTGTGCAGTGTGACGTCAACCCTGTTTTCTTACTCAAAAGTCTCTGGTCCTTAAAGGGGTTCTGTGGATCATTAAAAAAAAAAAAAAAAAAAAAAAAACCCTGACTGGGGCATCTATCGCCCCCCTGCAGCTGTTATGTCCTACGCTGTCCTACAATCCTCTGTTCCCCGGCACTGGTCAATTATTTGTCTAACTAGACGAATAGTGCTCGCTCGCGTCTCTGGAAGCTTAGTGCGCAGGCGCAGTATGAGGTTTTCTCGTACTGCGCATGTGCAGTAAGCTCCCAGAGACGCGAGTGGGAGCGAGCACAGGCATGGCTGCACAGCTGCAGTTGTGTCAGAGGAATAACTGGACCGGTGGCGGGGAACAGATGATCATAGGAGGACGGCGCAGGACATGACAGCTGCGGTGTGAGTTTTTTTTTTTTTAATGATCCACAGAACCCCTTGGTAAGGAAGTGGTTAAAGAAAAAGGAGAGATACTTATGGAGAGGGACCTTCCTGGTCCTCGTTCCTCCGCTGCTGTGAAGCTCTACACCTTCTGGGCTCCTCAGCAGTCTTCGGTAGAACTTGGGGACACAAGTACTTTTGAAGACTGGCACATCTGGGCTCTGAGGCCTGGTGCACACCAAAAACCGCTAGCAGATCCGCAAAATGCTAGCAGATTTTGAAACGCTTTTTAAAAAAATTTCTGTAGCGTTTCAGCTAGCATTTTGCGGTTTTGTGAAGCGTTTTTGGTGTAGTAGATTTCATATATTGTTACAGTAAAGCTGTTACTGAACAGCTTCTGTAACAAAAACGCCTGCAAAACCGCTCTGAACTGCCGTTTTTCAGAGCGGTTTGCATTTTTCCTATACTTTACATTGGAGGCAGAAACGCCTCCGCAATCCAAAAAAATGCCTCACCCCGGGAGTATGCGTTTCAGCAAAACGCCTCCTGCTTTGGTGTGCCACCAGCCCATTGAAATACATTACCCAAGCGTATCTGCAGCCGCAAGCGGATTGCAAAACGCTGCCGAACCGCTCTGGTGTGCACTAGGCCTGAAACAGCTGTCTGCAAGTTGGATTATATAGTTCTGTAAAATTAATAGGCTACAGGGGTGCTGTGAACCAGCGACTTTGGATGTGTGCTTGAATTTGTTGGAATTAACATTATTATTTGAACCGTGGTGAAGCAACCACAAGATTTCACTGTCTGTAATGTGAGTTGATTTCTTTGGTATGGGGACTTCCTGTATTCATACTGTGTTCCTCTCAGTTCTAAGTAAGCTGCAGTATCTGATGTTGAGTATGATTTATCTCTGCACATTTCCTTCAGAAAACAATTCTAACTTGTTATACTGGGAGCCCATCTGCGTGTACAGACCAATCTGCTCCATCATCAGAATTTTTGGGACATGAATAAATTGCCTTAATGTGCAAAAGTGCTGCATTGTGGGAGTACATTCCTGCTCACATAAAATGGAACAATTGCAAATACCTTTTTTTAGGAAGGTAAAATTACATTTAGCATATACATTTCCACTGACTTTTCACAAATGAAATGTGTACAATACCTTTCTAAAGATCAATATCATGCAATCGCGTAAGCTGACTGAATACAGATATGTATTATTTCAGGTTATGCGTAGCAATGGCACTAATAGAGTCTAATTTCTATATGCTGCTGACCTTGGATCTCACCATGGAAGCTCAGTATGAAAATAAAGCGTCACGTTCTTCGAGAAGGAACACAGGAAAATTGCAGTTTAGTAATCATAATATCCCTGGATTGGATTGAACTTGGTGGAGTGTAATTGGACAGAGCTGATAAATAGGCCATGTGGTCAATGAAAGAGGTGACCTTTCACCTTGTGTAAATCAGAGACAGACCCTGGATGGAATTAGTTCAGGTGCTGTATGAAGTTCTTTCACATCACACAAGCTGCGATAAGGTGTCTAGTGGTGTATACAACCTGCACTAATGTCGGCCAATGCCTCCTGCTTGAGAAAGGGAGGCTATTTCATTTAGGCTAATGTCAGTTCTAGGTCAGGGAGAAAATTGAATCATATGTCAGTTACACCCACACTGTACTGAGCTGTGGAGGATAACCACAGCTTTGTGTAATGGCTTCAGACACCGATAATACAACCTTTATATTAATATCTCAAGTGCAACACAGCAGTATAAATTCCCAGTTTCAATGCAAGTTTAAAGCTAACTCTGGGCACAAATCATTCCCTAAGCCTTTGCAGCCAGTGATGATCGTAATCTGCTAATTACGATTACATGAAATTTCGTGTACATTTTTTCGATTATGCCTATACGTAGTTACAAATTGTTAATTAAAGGAAACGTCCAGGATGAATAGCCCAAGCAAATACCGACCTATCGAGGTCGGCATCTGCAACGGAGGGGACCAGGAGCCACCGGAGCTACGGCCAAGGAACAGGATGGCTACCAGGGGATGGAGGAAGCCCCAGGTAAGTAGACTTTTACTTTTTATTCATCCTGGACCTTCCCATTAAATTGATTTTGTATAATCATTCCTAATTTCGCGTGAACTTTCATGTAACTTTGTGCCTACTTTGGCGGTGAATATCAAAGCCCCCATACATGCTAATGCTACCAAAATTGCTAGAAATATTAAGGACAATAGTGGACACAAGGCAAAAAAAATTCAAAAAGACCTTGTAGTTTGTGAGAAAATAGTTTTTTAAAAATGCAAAGAAAAATGTTTTTAAACTCATTTTTCTGACTTTAAAAACCATTTTCTTTGCATTTCATGGATGCATGTTTGGAGGCTTTGCTATTAACTGCTAAAGTTGGCACAAAATTACGTGAAATTATGAGTGATTACAATTACATATGAAATTAATAACGCTTTGCCCCCAAATTTCACATTACGAATACAATGCGTAATTGCAAATTACGATGTGTAATTACGCATAGGCGTAATTTTCTCATCACTACTTGCAGCCACATGGTCGCGAAGCTTATATATAGCTGCATTTTCGATCAGTAAATATTTCACTACCTGATAAAGATTTTCTGCAGTTTTTTTCATATAGTCTGTGATATCCACTTTTAAAATGATCTGCTTTTCAAGGAGAAACCAACAGACACCAGCCCTCTGTAAGGCCAGAACCCACTAGGAGCGATTTTCTGAGCACTTTGTGATTTGAAAACTCTTGCTAATGTAATGCTATGGGTGTGATCCCACTTGAGCGATTTGATAAATATCCCCCTTAGCATTGCATTAGCAAGAGATTTTTCAAATCACTAGTGATTAGAAATTGCTCCCATTGGGTTTCTGGTCTAACATATGCTGAAAAACATAGTATATGTTACCCGTCTCTCAGCCCCCCACCAGAGACGGATTAAGATGTAATGGGGTCCAGGGGTATAACTAGAGGGAAGCAGTCCCTGTCGCTGCAGGTTAGCCCAGTGCTGTATGGGGGCCCTCAATATTACTTTACTCCCTACGATCAATCCATCTTTCAGAATAGGTGTTTTTGTGGCTACGCTTGATATGGGTGTGAAGATTACAATGTCCACACTTGTTTTTTTGACCCTTAGAAGATAGGCCCCCAGGCTGTGAGGGTCACAAGGGTGCAAGGGGACCACATGGTTCATAGCTACACCACTGATGGGGTCTTAGGCAAGGTAGTAGATTTCGGGTCCCCTTCTGGTCCACTTGGTAAGCTGAAGTGGAGAGAGGTCAAAGAAGGTGGCAGGTGGGTTCCTTGACACCCACTAGGCCCCAAGCACTTGCTTAGGTTACCTGGTGGATAATCCAGCTCTGCCCTTAAAGGGGAACTGAAGAGAGAGGTATATGGAGGCTGTCATGTTTATTTCCTTTTAGACAATACCAGTTGCCTGGCAGCCCTGCTGATCCTCTGCCTCTAATACTATTAGCCATAGCCCCTGAACAAGCATGCAGCAGATCAGGTGTTTCAGTGGTTCAGACTTATAAGTCTGATCTGACAAGACTAGCTGCATGCTTGTTTCTGGTTTTAATCAGATACTACTGCAGAGAAATAGGCCGCCAGGTAACTGGTATTGATTAAAAGGAAATAAACATGACAGCCTCCATATACCTTTCTCTTCAGTTCCCCTTTAAGTACAAACTTAAAGGGACACTTAAGTCAAACAAAAAAAATGAGTTTTACTCACTTAGGGCTTCCAATAGCCCCCTGCAGCTGTCCGATACCCTCGCCGTCTCCCTCCGATCCTCCTGGCCCCGCCGGCAGCCACTTCCTGTTTCAGTGACAGGAGCTGACAGGCTGGGGACGCGAGTGATTTTTCGCGTTCCCAGACACATTAGCACCCTCTATGCTGCTATATGGTATATGATATATGCTATAGCAGCATAGATGGCGCTATTGTGGCCAGGAACGCGAAGAATCACTCACGTCCCCAGCCTGTCAGCTCCTGTCACCGAAACAGGAAGTGGCTGCCGGCGGGGCCAGGAGGATCGGAGGGAGAAAGCGAGGGCACCGGACAGCTGCAAAGGGCTATTGGAAGCCCCAGGTGAGTAAAACTCATTTTTTTTTGTTTGACTTAAGTGTCCCTTTAAGTACAAACGTGACACTTCCTGGAGCTCTGGGGTGAGCCTACATAAATATCCTCCTCCAGGCTCGTACTGAGCCGCCGAAGTACCGATGTTCCCATCGGTGGGCCCCGGCCCATGTTCCAGTGCGTGGTGACACTCATTTATTTTTGCTGTGCGCGCTGCATGTGGACATATCCCTATTGGAGACTGTCCTCAGAAGTGCTCACAATCTATTCCCTACCATACTCATGCAAAATTTCTAGAGTACATGTATGAGCCCAAAATGGGGGGGGGAGGGGGGGGAAGGGGGGGGGAGGAGAGGGGGCAGGCTGCAGGCTGAAACTCCCTTGGTGGGCCCTTAGTGTCCCAGTCCGACCCTGTCCTCCTCCCATAGAGACTGAGTCTATGCAGAAAGTTGTTTCTGCATAGATCTGGCACCTGAAGGCCTGGTATACTGATTTCCCACTGTAATTCCTACACAGAGGTGCTTGGCCTTGGGAGAGCGTGGGTATCATCCATTGCCACTGGGTTGTGGGGCAAGTTAATATACAGTATACTGGACTTCTGGATACATTATAGGGAATGGGGAGAGTTTGCTGGTGGAAGGTGGAAAATCATTTAAAGTGGACCCAAATTAAAAATACAAGATTTCAGAAATAAAATATATGTTCTAACTTATGATAATAAATAGCAGCCTTTTTGCTGCATGATGACAAATATAACATATTTTACATTTAGTGGAGAAACCCCTCCCTTCCTTTCATATTGCTGGGACAGAACCCGGCAAACTGGTGGAGTAGATGGTGTCCAGCAAAGGAGGAATTGCTAATGGCTGCCACCTGTATAACCCTAGTTATGAAAAGAGGAGGGTGAAAAGCATGCACTGAAATGCTCATAGGCTTGAATGAGTGTCTTTGTATGTGTCAGAGTGGTGCAACTAAATATTTTGAATTAAAAAAATGTTTGGTTTGGGTCCGCTTTAAGTTCTGAACATGGTGAGGGCCGGTGCTTCCATTGGGCACCTGCTCAGGGCCCCAAGCCTCTTAGGGGCCCCACAAATCAGAGAATGTGCTGGTCACAACTTAACTTTCAGTACACACTTCCAGTTTTGATTAGCCAATTTTACAACCTCCATGTAAGTGGTAAAATTGTCCAGTCATTGGCCAATCAAAATTGGATGTGTGTAACAGGCTTAAAGGTGCATACACACATCCAATTTTGATTGGCCAATCATTGGACAATTTCACCACCTCCATGTAGTGATAGGGACAACAGATTTTGAAAACTATGAACCTATTGTGTAGATAAGCTCTTATACTACATGGAAGTGGTAAAATTGGCCAAAAATTGACCAATCAAAATGGAATATCTGTATGCACCACAAAGCCTGGTACACACTTTCATCTATAATTAGAGATGGCTCGAACCTCAGATTTTGGTTTCGCGGACACGAACTTCAGCAAAAGTCGGGGGTCTAACACCTGGAGGGGGGCATGGCAGAGTGGGAAACACGCCAAAAGTCCCTGGGAAAATTACAGATTTGACGCAGAGCAGGGTTATAATCCCTAAAGGCCAGAAATCACATTGCATTCCTAAATTGGAGGCATAAAGTGCTTGAAAACATCTTGCATGTGTAGACATGGATCAGCAGTAGTGTACTGCTGCACACTGACAGACCAAACACGGTTTAATGCACCGCCGCAATAGGTTGTCATTACTTGACACTCCCAGGACATAAAATGTCAGTCCTCTGGGAGGGATTGGCCTCAATTCACTAAGATCATGCTGGAGATAATAAGAGTTAACTAAAGGTGGCCATACACTGGCCCGATTTGCGGCCGTTTCGACAGCAGATTCGATCCTGGGATCGAATCTGCTGCCAATCGTTCGCGCTAAACGCACCCGCCGATCCGATTTCCTCCCGAAATCGGATCGGTCCGTCGATCGCGCCGTGCGGGAAATTACCCTCGATCGCCCGCGGGTAGGGATCGCGTCGCTAGCGGAGGCCGATCCGATCAGGTATACATTACCTGACGCTGGCTCCCGGGCGTCTTCTCCGCATCTTCTCCGCGCTGAACCCGCTCCATCCCGGTGCTTCCTGTCACTGCAGTGACCAGGAAGTTCAAATAGAGGGCGCTCTATTTGAACTTCCTGGTCACGGAGTGACACAGGAAGCGCCGGGATGGAGCGGGTGCAGCGTGTAGAAGATGCCCGGGAGCCAGCGTCAGGTAATGTATAACCGGGGGGGGGGGGGAGGGGGCAGGCGGCAGCGGCGGCTCCACAGATTGTGATCGGTTTCAGGCTGAAATCGATTCACAATCTGTTTGCAGTAAAGGCAGCCATACGATCCCTCTCTGATCAGATTCGATCAGATAGGGATCTGTCAGCTGGTCGATCTAATGGCAAATCGACCAGTGTATGGCTACCTTTAAAGACAGGAGAGTTAACTTTAGGTTTGCCTGAGGTAAAATGTTTCCTGAATACTACATGCCTTATCACCATGGTGATAACTAGAAATGTCATTAAAGACAGGAGATAAGCTTAGTGAATTGAGGCCAAAGTCCTCAATTCACTAAGATCATGCTGGAGATAATAAGGCAAGAGAAAACTTACCTCCACACAGTGAGAGAGTTATTTTATCTCTTCATTCCTTAATTTACCGCCTCTGTAGTTAATTTACCTCTTCTGTAGTTATTTTCACACGCAGTTAATAAACAGCCTGTCTTTAACTCGGATCGTTGGTAACCAGTCTTATCACCCGAACGATAGTCTGTACACACGTCGGATTTGACGCGAAAACGTCCGAACGACGGAACGTTCAAACGACGGGTCGTTCGCTAAAATCCGACGTGTGTATGGGCCTTTAGGATTGAAGAGTTAACATAAAGACAGAAGAGCTAACTTTAGGTTTGCCTGATGTAAATTGTTTCCTGAATACGACATGCCTCATCACCATGGTGATCACTATAGAAACGTTATTAAAGACAGGAGATAAGCTCAGTGAATTGAGGCCAATGTTTGTGTAGTGATGGCCGCGCTCGTGCGCACGTTGGTGAGAGTGCAGGTCATGAAGATGAAAATTGAAAAATATGTTGTTTTTTTGATTGAGTGAAGATGGAAGAATTATTTATCTATACTGTTTTTATTCTGATATGTTACTTTGATAGCTGTGGTAATTCCAGCGCAACTTCCTGCCGATGAGAGCTGACCTGCACGGTGCAATAAAGAACTTGTCCTGTGTACTGACACCTATGCCTTTTCAGATCTGTTTTGATCAGTTTCAGACCAACACCTATGTCAACAGATAGGCCCTATAGGTACTAAAAGTATGAACTTGAATTTATCATAAAAATCTTTAAAATAAAGACACTTAATTTGGAGTCCAAAGTTATGGAACAACCATTGTGAGGTCCCGGTAGACAGGGTTGTTAAGTATACGATGTGGGGGTCCTTGCTGATCCTCCTCCACTCCCCAATTGAGGTTGTGAGGTGTAGCTATCCCACATAAAGGCCTCGATTCATGAAAGTGTGTGCGGGTAATGAAATCCGTGAGGGAAAACTCCGCGCACGGTATTTCACACTTCTGGGTGGTCATTCATAAAATGTTGTCAGTTGCGATAACAGAGCGGAGATCTCCCGCTCTAGGCTGGTGGAAGGCATGCGGAAACGTAGGAAGCTGCTGGAGTCCCTCCGTGCACTCCTCTCAGTGCTGCTGCTTGGGAGGTCTGTCCCATTCACTTGCACGTGTTCCGCATGGTTATCGCTACATCCCGAGGTAGCGGTAATCCCCGGCCGCATCCCGCTTGCAGTAATTTTTATGAATGGCCATTTTGATACTTTTATTAACATAATCACTGCACAAGGCGGTGATTTCTCGCTCTGCTCACGAATGTCGGCTTTTCATGCGGAAAAAGCCTTTATGAATACACATTTTGCTAAGTTGTCGGTAAAGTCATCTGCTTTCAGCATTCCCGCATGCGGGAATGCTTTATGAATCGAGGCCAAACTCTTCCTCACAAACATGTATTGTGGAGGCTGTGGAGAACCCCTTGGCTTACTAGCCGATTTCAGCCGACGGGGTCTTCACACTTGTAGCACTGCAACCACAGATACGCACAGATCGATGGGTGGGCTATACAATTGTTCCTAAAAGTGCATGTGCTGTACAAAGACTCTAATATGACCATATTTCACCACACAGGCTTCATCAGAGAGTGCTATACATTATATACAAGTGCTGTACATTCACACATCCCACCACGTTAATATACAATGCCCCCCATCAACAGGGCCGGATTTGTACTCTTTACCGCCCAAGGCCACTGTCGCTAGCCACCCCCTTCAGTATAGGTAACCTGATGACCCCATCCCCTCTAGTATAGGTAACCTGATGACCCCCCAGTATAGATAGCCAGATGACTCCTCCTCTCTTTCCCTCCAGTATAGGTAGCCAGATGACTCCCTTAATCACTCCTTTTCTCACTCCCCCCCTTTCAGTATAGGTAGCCAGCTCGCCTTCACACCGCAGCAGCCATCAGTGTCACTCATTTCACCGCTCATCTTCAGAGCAGAAGCTTCCTCTTCCTTTCCGTCTCCAATGCTGCCCAAGTCCGTAGCTGCCCAACACAATGCAAACGTGCACAGAGAGCAAGGTGGCTGCTGCACAGGCCGCTGGCAGCAGAGTACCATGGTCAGGCGCTCGCCTGATCTCCCTGCATTGCAGCATTTCCAAGCTTGCAAATGCTGCATAAGTTAGCCTGCTGCTTTGGAGCCCCTACTCCTGTGGTGCCTAGCGGCCTTGGCCTAAATCCGGCCCTGTATAGGAAGCATGCCCCGTGGTGACTGTACTCTGCTCTCGTGTGTTCCTTTTGCCGCTCTCCATCCTGATTTCTCCCTACCCCCGGACACAGGCAGGCTGTCGCAGGAGGAGGGATCAAGCCTCCCGGCATCCATGAAGTCAGAGAGCAGCGGGCAATGCACAGCATGTGGGGGCGGAGCTTCACATGTTCTCCAAGTCCTCCGATTCCGGGTAACTTTGCCCCTGACACAGCTATGGGGGCAGGTGAAGAGACTTTTGTGCGCTGCGTGGAAATGCAGCTATGGTGGCAGGTGAAGAGACTTTTGTGCGCTGCGTGGAAATGCAGCTATGGTGGCAGGTGAAGAGACTTTTGTGCGCTTCGTGGAAATGCAGCGCCATAGCAACAGCGGGGATGCTGCTCTAGCGTTTCCCGACTTTCCGAGAACTGCCAGCCGGGTCCCTGTATTCAATTGAAATAGAACCGGAGAGAAAAACGCCGCTGTGATGATCTTAAGATCGCCATGCCCCTGATCACGATGTTCAGTTTTAAATCGAAAATCATTCAGCCCTATGCTGCAGTTTCCATTAGTTTAATGTACCTTGCGATTTGCGATCAGAATCAAATCACAAGACACAGGGTAGTGGAAAAAGGCCCTTACTGGTGATATTCAACACCCTTGCATTCAATGTGCACAACATTCTCAGTGGAACAGCTCTGCGGGGAGTGCATTTGTGGAGAACAGTACTACTGTGTAACATAATTCGTAGTCACCAAACCCAATTTTAACAACCTATCAAATTAATTTCATGAGCAAAGGGCGTGCATAAATTTCCATACAAAATCTGCATAGACCTGCATCAACGTGGAATTATTTGCATCTCATTGACCATCCTTAAGCTAAGTACACACTTGAGATAAAACTCTTTGGAAAATGAAAGATCTCAGACCAATTTAACCACCTTCCATGTAGTATGAGAGCCATACTCTACAGTCTATTCTATTGAGCTAAACTCCCCATCAGATTATTATTATTATTATTTATTGTATTTATAAAGCGCCAACATATTACGCAGCGCTGGACATTAGTTTAGGTTACAGACAATATTTAGGGGTGTCATACAGCAATATGACAATACAGGAATACAAGAAAACCAGATCACACAGCACAGTATGAGTACAAGGTAATGCTTAGTCAGTCACTGGATTGAGCATGGAGATTAGGCAAGTTAGGTTCACTCAGATGCATAGCATGGGTTCACAGTAATGGAGGTGCATGATCAGGTAGGACACAAAAGGAGGAGGACCCTGCCCAAAGGCTTACAATCTAGAGGGAGAGGTAAGGACACGAACGGTAGGGGACCAGAGTTCAGCTGTAGGTTTAGAGCACTTGTGAGGGGTAGTAGGCCAGAGTGAAAAGGTGAGTTTTGAGGGCTTTCTTGAAGATAAAACTCTTTGCAAGATGCTGCACACAAAGATGCTGTACACATGCAAAACACCAGTATCGGCAAAAGATCATCTGAGAAATAGAAAATTTTATCATATTTTCTATTTTAATTACAGTTTAACCACTTGAGGACCACAGGCTTACACCCCCCTAGTGACCAGGCTATCTTTTACAAATTAGTGCTCTGCAGCTTTAATGGCTTGCTGCAGAGCCATACAACACAAATGAATCCCCCCTGTTTTTTCTGCCCACCAACAGAGCTTTCTGTTGGTGGACTCCAATCACTCCTGCAGGCTTTTGATTTTTTAATTTAATTATTTATTTAAATAAAATTTACTTTTTTTTTCTTTTTCTACCCTCCCCCCGCCAGTCTCTCATAGGCATCAGCCTATGAGAGCGATCGCTCTGTTAGCCACTCCAGAGGACAGCAGAGTGACACAGCTGTCCCTAGTACATCGCTGCCGTAGATCATGGTGCTGTACAATGTAAATAGACGGCGCCGTCTAACAGTCTGATAGTGGCAGACTGTTGGTGGAGCAGAGCTCCGTCATTTAAGTGGAGATGAGCACGCGATCCCCTGCACAACCCCGCCCCAGGACTTGACGCCTTTCAGCGTTACTCAGTCCTGAGGCTGCCACCTTCCCGACACCTATCAGTGTTGGCTTTATTTGCCTGGGGCTTCTTCCAGCCCCTTTAGGTATCTGTCCTATGCTGAAGTTCTGCCATGCTTGAGGCTGTCACTGTCCCCTCTAAGATTGGGACCCACTGCTGGGGTTACAGTTTTCTGCTCATGCGCGGATGGACTGTGTGCATATCGTGATTGCGCTCCCCGTGGGCAGAAGTGCTCTGTGAACTGTGCAAGTGCAGAGTGCTCCGAGCCACTGGAGAGCGATCATGAGATGCGCAGCCTGCCCGCGCATGAGCAGAAAACTGCGTCCCAGCAGTGGGTCCCGCCCATGCAGAAGACCAAGCTGTGGGTCGCTATCTTACAGACAACAGCAGCCTAAAGCACGACAGAACCTCAGCGTGGGCCAGATAGTCCTCTAGTGGCTGGAAGAAGCCCCAGGTGAGTAAATCCTTTTTGTCATTTTTCAGCTCGTGAATCCTATAAATACTGATCAGCAGCGGCCAAGATATGATTTATTTATACATTCATCTTTATGAAAGCAATAATAAAAATAAGTGGAGAATAAAGTAGGGTGATTTGCAAATGGCAACATTTCTGCATACCCGACAGAATAGCATACAAATGCTACTGAGCATGTGCAAAGTCATGCAGGTCATGAATTAACCCCATAATGCCCATCAGCAGCACTAACCTTGCAACCCGAGTTAGCTGCCTGGGTCCTGGTGTGCAATGTCCACTCTCCAAGTGGACATAGAGTTAGAATAAAAAGTTGTCTGAGCGAAGCGAGGACCGAGCCCGCAGCCCAGCAAGCGGGCAAGGGGACGCTGATTCTACTAAAAAGGAGAATATCACTTTAAATGTATGCTATTTTGTCAATACATGCTGAAATGTTGGAACACCCCCTCAGTAAGTAATGCGCAGAGTTATCTGTAAACATGTGAGCACCATAGAAATGCACAATAACAATTACAGATATCCCTAAAATACAACAACAGACATGCATCAGTCATAGCCCTTGTACATATGGCACACTAATACTCAGTACAGTATATCAGGATACAGCAGATAGGAGGACAATCAGCATGGAGGACACGGCAGCATATGGAGACCAACCCAGAGCCTCTCCTAGCTGCTGTCCCCGCACACCACCTCCTCTGCACTCACCCCTAATATTGGGGCCCCTCATAGCGTGCCTGTGGAGTAGGGTTGCCACCTTTAAGGTAAAAAAAATACAGGCTTGTGGGTGTGGCCTAAAATTGGGAGTGGTTTGTCACTGACTTTTTAAAAGACAACTGACATGAAAGGGATACAGAGGCTGCCATATTTATTTCCTTTTAAACAATGCACTTTTCCTGGCTGTCCAACTGAGCCTCTGCCTCTAACACCCTTAAGTCCCATCTACACGATACGATTCTTTGTGCGATTCCATTACGATTCTATTTACGATCCGATTAAACCCGACATGTCCGATCGGGATTCAGTTCAATCCGATTTGCCATTGTTTTGCAATGGCAAATCGAATTAATTAGAATCAAATCCCAATCGGACATGTCGGATTTAATCGGATCGTAAATAGAATCGTAATCGAATCGCACAAAGAATTGTATTGTGTAGATTGGGCTTTAGACACAGACCCTGAACAAGCATGCAGCAGATCACATGTTTCTGACTGAAGTCTGATGAGATTATCTGCATGCTTGTTTTAGGTGTAGAATTCAGACACTACTAATGCCAAAAAAGGTCAGCTGGTTAGCCACGCAACTGGTATGGTTTAAAAGTAAATCAATATGGCAGCCTCCATATGCCTCTCTCAGGCTGCGCGGCCGGGACTGTGCAAGTCCTCGCTTCCGATCGCATCATCGGGAGCTTACTGCGCAGGAGCAGTTCAAGAAAGCTTTGTACTGCGCAGTAAGTCCCGATGACATAAACATGAGTGAGGACACACGCTGTCCTGGCTGCGCAGCCGCAGTGATATTCGTCTAGTTAGACGAATAATGACACAGTGACCAGCGTCGGGGAATGGAAGATCCTGCAGGGACGGTGCGGGACTTAATGTCTTCAGGAGGCCGGTAGATGCCCCAAGTAAGTGTCCGTTTTTCTTTTTAAAAAACCCCACAGTACTCCTTTAAAGAGACTCCGTAACAAAAATTGCATCCTGTTTTTTATCATCCTACTAGTTCCAAAAGCTATTCTAATGTGTTCTGCTTTACTGCAGCACTTTCTGCTATCACTATCTCTGTAATAAATCAATGTATCTTTCCCCTGTCAGACTTGTCGGCCTGTGTCTGGAAGGCTGCCAAGTTATTCAGTGTTGTGGTTCTGCTATGAACTCACCTTTCCAGGCCCCTTTATGCACACTGCCTGTGTATTATTTAGATTAGAGCAGCTTCTCTCTTCTCTCTTATCTTTTACAAGCTGGATAAATCGTCCTCTGAGCTGGCTGGGCTTTCACATACTGAAGAATTACAGACAAGGGCAAAGCTATTTGCAGGAGAAAAACAAGCAGCCTGAAACTTCAGTGCATGAGAACTGCAGGGGGGAAGAAACACACAATGATCTCTTGAGATTCAAAAGGAAGGGTGTATACAGCCTGCTTGTGCATGGATGTATTTTCTATGTGTGGACATACTGTACATCAACCTACTTCCTGTTTTGGTGGCCATTTTGTTTGTTTATAAACAAACTTTTTAAAACTGTTTTTAACCAATTTTAATGTGGCGAGGAGCGGCAAAATTGTGTCAGAGGGTAATAGGAGATGTCCCCTAACGCACTGGTAGGTTTACTTTTGTGCGATTTTAACAATACAGATTCTCTTTAATAGATCCTGTGTGTTGCTGTGCTGCATACACACCTGTTGCTTTGGTGGTAAATAAATAAAGCTCAGATTTACAGAATACCCAGCATGCTCCGGGAGAATCAGATGGGCAGGCCATAAAATGTTAACTCTGGAGGGGATAAGGCCCCTTGCTTGCTAAACCTCTCTCTTTAGGTGGGGAAAGGTTATCTGATCATCCTGCTGGAGTCTACATATCATAACAGAACTAAAAGTAAAATATATCAGTGAAGTTGACACATAGCTTGCTATACTAGCAGCCAGGCTTGAACAGAATGTAAAGTGCAGGGAAAGTCCTGTCCTGCTAGTCATTTCACCCCCAGTCTGCTTCCCTAGTAATAGTAAAATGATTCAAAGATTAGGTTCAAAGATCCGGATCTTTTCAATTATCCGATTCGAATGATACGAATCCTTGATAAGATCCGGACTTCCCATCTCTAGTCAGTGGCGCAGCTACAGTCTCCTGGGCCCTGATGCGGAATTTGAACCTGGGCCCCCCACCCCCATTGAGGCCAATTTGCTTTCAACTTATTTTGCCGAACTCACCCCCGACAAGCGAACATAATTGTCAAAGACATACAAGGTAATAATTCCCAATAATTCAGTCAGTGACATGACTATATACTCTGCACAGTGCTGCAAAATATGTCAGTGCTATATAAATACATAATAATATGGTAGGACATTACACTATGACTATGGTAGTATTAGATTGTGAGCTCCTCTGAGAACAGTCAGTGACATGGCTATGTACTCTGTAAAGTGCTGCAGAAGGTGTCAGGGGTACATAAATACATAATAATAATATGATAGGGCATTAGACTTTAACTGTGTAGGGTTTAGATTGTGAGCTCCTCTGAGGACAGTAAGTGACATGGCTCTGTAATGTGCTGCAGAAGATGTCAGTGCTATATAAATATATTAATAATAATATGGTAAGCTATGACTACACAGCCACTTTCTTTTTCTACCCTTAAAGGAGTCATCAGGGGAAAACGTGTATAATAGGCGGTACTTACCGGGGGCTTCCTCCAGCTCCAAGGACGTCCCTCGCCGCAGCTCTGCCCTCAGCCGTTCGCCGCACGTCCGTCCCGGTCCCCGGCGATGACGTCATAGCGACCTCCAGGACGCTCTGTACTGCGCCTGCACGAGCGGCGGTGTCAATCACCGCCACGTGAGCCATTCGCCACAGGTCCGTCCCGGTCCCTGGCGATGACGTCAGAGCGACCTCCAGGTCGCTCTGTACTGCGCCTGCGCTAGCGGCGCTGTCAATCACTGCCACGTGAGCAGTTCACCGCAGGTCCGTCCCGGTCCCCGGCGATGACGTCAGAGCGACCTCCAGGTCGCTCTGTACTGCGCGAGCGGTGCTGTCAATCACCGCCACGTGGGCCGGAGCGGACTGCGGCGAACGGCTGCGGGCAGAGCTGCGGCGAGTGACTTCCTGGGAGCTTGGAGCTGGAGGAAGCCCCCGGTAAGTACCACCTATTTTACATGTTTTCCCCTGATGACTCCTTTAAGCATTACACATAGGGCAAAGCACAGTCCTGCCTGATTGATATGTGCCCGGGTGACATCTGACAGTGTAGCACCTGTGGTGTGCTGTGTACTTGTTGTCCCCAGGGTGCTCTTTTCCTGCGTGTAATACCTGCGTCTGCTTAGCATCTCACCCTCCCCTGAGCAGACATGGGCTGTAAGAGAGCACAGGTGACGGATGACAAGTATATGGCACTGCACTGTCAGATGGCACATGTCATGCAGGCAGGATCGTGACTTTCCCGGGCCAGAGGTGCAGAACATAGGTCAGAGGAATGAGTATTTGGGAGCAGACAGAGGAGTGGGAGAGGAAGAATGGCCTCACTCACCACACACGGAACCTGGCTGTCCTGTAGATGCTCACGCTGCGTGCATTATCTCATTCATCTGCAGTCAGTCAGTGCACACGAGGAAGAGGGGAGGAGGAGCTAAAGACTGTTACTGGCTGCAGGGCTGACTGGAGGGCGAGGTGCTGTCTGAGCCTGAGTGTCGGGCATAGAGTACAAGTGATTCCTGCCGCTGAGTTGCGAAACAACTTAGTGACGGAACGCGGTATGTTGTGGAGTCGGGAGGGGGACTCTCTGCAGTCATTATAGCCTCTGGCAGTGTTGTGACACACGGGCCCAGTCACGGGTGCGACCGTGGGCCCTACGCCACTGTCTCTAGTCACTATCTCGCTGCGAAGTGGGCGGGGTTAAGTCCTGCTCGCGCTAAAGCTCGATTATAGCTCCGTCTTGTGTTATAGCTCGGTCCCGTGTCACTATCTCGCAGCGAAGTGGGCGGAGTTAAGTCCTGCTCGAGCTATAGCTCGAATATAGGTTGCGCAGGACTTAACCCCGCCCACTTCGCTTCCGAGTTTCGAAGAGGACGGACATTTCTGGTATGTAATCCCGCCTCTATGTTCCCCGCCTACATTCTAGCGCCGTGTGTGTCTCCCAACTGTAGTGTATACATTACAGGGCTGTGTAGCCGAGCGACATTCTCCACGCCCACCCCTTTTCCCGACACCAATGCGAGTGTGAGACCCGGCGGAGTCCCGCCCCGCCCTGAGTCCCCGCCCCGCGTCCCTCTCCTGCCTCTGAAGTGCAGCAGCAATAGTAGGCTAGGCGACTGACCGGCTAATAATGACTTTCTGCCTGCTTATTATCTGCTGAGATCGGGGAATTAGCTGCCGGGAGATGCTGCTGGGACGCACGTGCACAGACAGCCGGGAGCTCAGCCTGTTCCCACAGCACGCTCTCTCCTGCAGATATCTTCCTCCGGATTCCAGCACTGCCTGCCGGGATCTGGTCAACAACTCCCAGCATGCCTCAGCCCACTCTGTATCTGCAGAGATAGGGGAAAGCTAGCTGCCGGGAGATGCTGGGACACACGTGCCGGGAGCTCAGTCTGTTCGCACAGCACGTTCTCCCCCTGCAGAGATCTTCCTCCTGATCCCAGCACTGCCTGCCGGGATCTGGACTACAACTCCCAGCGTGCCTCATAGTGTTGTCCGGATCATGAACGATTCGGATCTTTGATCCGAATCTATTTAATGAGTCGATCATCCGAATCATCAAAATGAACGATTCGGATCGCGAAAGGGGCGGGGCCAGGAGCGACACGCCCCCTCTCAGCGGGCAGCGGGGTCCTGGAAGTAGAGCTGAGATGTATCGCTCTGTTGGATGGGAGGCAGCCTTGTAGGGACAGCAGGTAGATAAGAGAGAGGGGACATGGGTGCCACTGCCAGATATGTGTAGAGCACACATACTGGCTATAATGTGCTGCCCATTATAGGCTGGCTGTTCCGTAGTGCTGCACAGTGATCACATTTGAAGCTTTTGGCTCAGCACAGCTCAGTAACTTTGCAGGCACTGTGATTGCAGGGCAAAATAATCCTCCTCCACTCGGCACTAAACAGCTGCACTTATCTTCTGGGAATGCTTTCCTTCACTGTGTGACGTTTGCATGGAAAGTACACAGATGAGCATATAGGTGAAATAAATACATGTAAAGCATATGGTTGCAGCATGTGGGTATTGTGTGCACAAACATTTCTGCTCTCTGCTCGTCCCTCCTCCCTTCTCTGTCCACTCCCTGCCCTCTGTCCATCTTCTCCCCTTCTCTCTGTGTGTCCACCCCCCTCCCCTTCTCCTGTCCACAGCAGGGAAAGACCTGTCCTGCTAGTCATCTCACCCCGAATGCTTCGGTAGTAAAATGATCCGAGATTCGGATCAAAGATCCGGATCTTTTCAATGATCCGATTCGAATCATCCGGATCATTGAAAAGATCCGAACTTCCCATCTCTCAGCACTCTCTGGGTAGTATCGTGTCACTATCTCGCGGCGAAGTGGGCGGGGTTAAGTCCTAGCTTGCGCAGGACTTAACCCCGCCCACTTCGCTTCCGAGCTTCGAAAAGGACGGACATTTCTGGTATGTAATCCCGCCTCTATGTTCCCCGCCTACATTCTAGGGCAGTGTGTGTCTCCCAACTGTAGTGTATACAGACAGAGCTGTGTAGCCGAGCGACATTCTCCACCTCCACCCCTTTTCCCGACACCAATGCGAGTGTGAGACCCGGCAGAGTCCCGCCCCGCCCTGAGTCCGCGTCCCCGCCCCGCCCTGAGTCCCCGCCCCGCGTCCCTCTCCCGCCTCTGAAGTGCAGCAGCAATAGTAGGCTAGGCGAGTGACCGGCTAATAATGACTTTCTGCCTGGCTGAAAGATAGGGGAAAGCTAGGCTGCCGGGAGATGCTGCTGGGACACACGTGCACAGACAGCCGGGAGCTCAGTTTGTTCGCACAGCACGCTCTCTCCCTGCAGATATCTTCCTCCTGATCCCAGCACTGCCTGCCAGGGTCTGAACTACAACTCCCAGCATGCCTCAGCCGCACTCTGTATCTGCAGAGATAGGGGAAAGCTAGGCTGCCGGGAGATGCTGCTGGTACGACTACGCACGTGCACAGACAGCCGGGAGCTTCTGTCCGGCCAAGCCGTGACCTCAGGCTGTTAGCACAGCACGCTCTACCCCTGCAGATATCTTCCTCCTCCTTCCTTCTTTATTAACCCTTGCTATGGATACACCAAGCCCCTGGAATCACAAGGGCCAGCCAGCATGTCCTCTTAGACCAGACTGAGGCTTGCAGTGTTACATAGAACATTCATGTATGTTTGAGCAATAAACCTGCAACTCCTCAGCATGACCTGAAATGTAGGACATGCTGAGCCTTCTGGTTCCACAGAGGCTCCATCTATATTACAGACTTTAGGGCAGGGGTCAGAAACAGGCTGTCTACATGTGGGTGTGAAATGGCTGTGGCTGGATGGTGTAATGGTTAAGGGCTCTGCCTCTGACGCAGGAGACCAGGGTTTGATTCTTGGCTCTGCCTGTTCAGTAAGCCAGCACTTATTCAGTAGGAGACCTTAGGCAAGTCTCCCTAATGCTGGGTACACACTATGAGATTTTCTGGTCGATTTACTGTCAGACCGATTATTTCCAACATGTTTGATGTGCTTTTAGATCGATTTCCGTGCACTTTAATGGGAACCTGATCGGAAAACAATCGGAAAGCAAATGTTGGAAATAATCGATCTGACAGTAAATCGACCAGAAAATCTCATAGTGTGTACCCAGCATAACACTGCTACTGCCTATAGAGCGCGTCCTAGTGGCTGCTGCTCTGGCGCTTTGAGTCCGCCAGGAGAAAAGTTCGATATAAATGTTGTTGTTTTTTTTAAACTTAAAGCTATAGGCTTGCTATACACCAGCGGTTCTGGATGCTTGCTTGGCTTAACAAGGGCGAAAAGGGATAATTTGCATATTTAGTAGTAGTGCATTGTGGGTAACCACAAATGTTCATTTAAACTGAATTATTGCAAATTTCCTTCTGTTTTAAGAAGGCAATTACACCAAGCTTTGCTTTTTTAGTAGAAGGGCTTTTTGGTTCCTTTTATCCCCCTATACATTCCTAGTAGTTTGGGTCACCCTGAGCTGCTTGGTTACTCTGTTGTACTCGTCCAAGCCCTATTTCATACAGCCTTATCAATCTCTACTATGTACTGATGAGGACCAAAAGTCCGAAATAGGATGTCTACTTGTGGGTTTGATATGGCTGTGTAAAACTTAAAGCTATAGGCTTGCTATACACCAAGCGGTTCTGGATGCTTGCTTGGCTTAACAAGGGTGAAAAGGGATAATTTGCATATTTAGTAGTAGTGCATTGTGGGTAACCACAAATGTTCATTTATAACTGAATTATTGCAAATTTCCTTCTGTTTTAAGAAGGCAATTACACCAAGCTGACTATTGTAGAATGGGTTTCTTCCAGCCAGTCACACTGATCAGGTTTTTTTTTTCAGTAGTGAAATCTGATTGTAAATATGTCAGTGATTAGATTGTGAGCTTCATTGAGGGACAGTTTCTGGTATAATCATATCCTATATAATAATAGGCAACTGTCCCTGCGTAGCTGGGTCCGTGCTTTTTGCTACTACGCATGTGCGCAGCACGGACCCAGCCTCACAGCGACAGGAGGACGGGGCCAAGGAGACAGGCGGGTGTGCGCGCGTGCGGGCAGCGGCGAAAAACACAGACTCTAAAGCCCGTTTTTAAATGGGTCTGGGTCTGCGTCTGCTAGTTATCTATAAAGTATATGTCAGTGCTTCATCAATACAAAAAGAGTAATAATAATAATAATGGTTGACTATTGTATAGTAATACTGCTGCATACTTGGATCTGTTCTGGTTAGCTGCCTCCCCCTGCTGGCAACACTGGGAATTGAAGCTTATTATGTTTTGTAGCAAATAGTTGTAATATTTATAATTATTATTAATGTTCATGTATCGACTGCAATAATCACCGAAGGTCCGCACCGTCAAAGGTTCAAATTTCTTTATTTATAGCTCTTAGATTAAAATGACATCAATAAAAAACAAGTCTGCATATGTGGGGCCCCCTGTATGTATATACCGCTGTTCCCCAAACAGCCCTTTAAAGAGAATCTGTAACTGAAAAAAAAAACCCTCTGGGGGATACTTACCTCGGGAGGGGGATCCTGACAAGGATTCTCCCATGCTCCTCCATCCCTCTGTTCAAGCGCCAGGACTCCCCAAAGTGCGGCGAGGTAAATATTTACCTACCGCAATTCTGCGCAGGCACACTAGCGGCTCTTCATTCAGGTAAGGTGGAAATAACCGAACCCAATCGTATCCGCTCTACTGCGCAGGCGCAAGTCCTTTGCGTCTGTGCAGTACAACGGATACGCAGGATCGTGGTAGGTAAATATATCACCGCTGTGTACATCTGTGAGTCCCTGTCCAGCCTCCATACATCTTTGAGTCCCTGTCCAGCCTCCATACATCTGTCAGTCCCTGTCCCACCTCCATACATCTGTGAGTCCCTGTCCCACCTCCATACATCTGTCAGTCCCTGTCCCGCCTCCATACATCTGTGAGTCCCTGTCCCGTCTTCATACATCTGTGAGTCCCTGTCCCGCCTCCATACATCTGTGAGTCCCTGTCCCGCCTGCATACATCTGTCAGTCCCTGTCCCACCTCCATACATCTGTGAGTCCCTGCCCGCCTCCATACATCTGTGAGTCCCTGTCCCGCCTGCATACATCTGTCAGTCCCTGTCCCACCTCCATACATCTGTGAGTCCCTGCCCGCCTCCATACATCTGTGAGTCCCTGCCCGCCTCCATACATCTGTGAGTCCCTGCCCGCCTCCATACACCCAGGGCCGGCCCGCTCATGAGGCGGGGTGAAACATTTGCCTCAGGCGGCAAATCTGGGGGGGCGGCACCCGCCTCTGCATGGACGCTGGGGCCGCCCGCCGAGCTGGAGGGGTAGCTGGCAGAAAGGGGGTATTGGGCCTAGCGGCGGGGAGGGGGGTCGGACCCCCCCCTCCCTCGCCTGGGTCCCCCGATCTGCGCTCCTCCTCCAGCGTAAAGTACCAGGCAGCCAGCGTGCATATGACGAAGAGGCAACGGGCGGGGGAATCACTCACCTCTTCCGCGTTCCATCGCGTGCTCCACTGACGTCACTTCCGGCAACGCCGCCCACTGTATTGTAAGTGGACGGCCTTGCAGGAAGTGACGTCAGTGGAGCGCACGATGGAACGCGGAAGAGGTGAGTGATTCCCCCGCCCGCTGCCTCTTAATGATATGCACGCTGGCTGCCTGCGCCTGGTACTTTACGCTGGAGGAGGAGCGCAGATCGGGGGACCCAGGCGAGGGAGGGGGGAGTCCTACCCCCCTCCCCGCCGCTAGGCCCAATACCCCCTTTCTGCCAGCGACCCCTCCAGCTTGGCACTCCCCACGGCTGGGGGGGGGGGGGCGATTTTTTCGAATCTTGCCTCAGGCGGCAAAAAGTCTAGGGCCGGCCCTGCATACACCTGTGAGTCCCTGTCCCGCCTCCATACATCTGTGAGTCCCTGTCCCGCCTCCATACATCTGTGAGTCCCTGTCCCGCCTCCATACATCTGTGAGTCCCTGTCCCGCCTCCATACATCTGTGAGTCCCTGTCCCGCCTCCATACATCTGTGAGTCCCTGTCCCGCCTCCATACATCTGTGAGTCCCTGTCCCGCCTCCATACACCTGTGAGTCCCTGTCCCGCCTCCATACACCTGTGAGTCCCTGTCCCGCCTCCATACACCTGTGAGTCCCTGTCCCGCCTCCATACATCTGTGAGTCCCTGTCCCGCCTCCATACATCTGTGAGTCCCTGTCCCGCCTCCATACAACTGTGAGTCCCTGTCCCGCCTCCATACATCTGTGAGTCCCTGTCCCGCCTCCATACATCTGTGAGTCCCTGTCCCACCTCCATACATCTGTGAGTCCCTGTCCCGCCTCCATACATCTGTGAGTCCCTGTCCCGCCTCCATACATCTGTGAGTCGCTGTCCCGCCTCCATACACCTGTGAGTCCCTGTCCCGCCTCCATACATCTGTGAGTCCCTGTCCCGCCTCCATACATCTGTGAGTCCCTGTCCCGCCTCCATACACCTGTGAGTCCCTGTCCCGCCTCCATACATCTGTGAGTCCCTGTCCCGCCTCCATACATCTGTGAGTCCCTGTCCCACCTCCATACATCTGTGAGTCCCTGTCCCGCCTCCATACATCTGTGAGTCCCTGTCCCGCCTCCATACATCTGTGAGTCCCTGTCCCGCCTCCATACATCTGTGAGTCCCTGTCCCGCCTCCATACATCTGTGAGTCCCTGTCCCGCCTCCATACATCTGTGAGTCCGTTAGATGTCCGATCAGATTTTTATAGAAAAAATGGGATATTCTTTTGGATTTTTTTTAATATAAAAAAAAAAGATTATTTTCTACTTTCATTCGAATCGATTCAAGTCCATAATAGGATTATAGGATCTTTTATGTTCTCCAGTGATCTCCAGTTATGTGGAATCATAGTAAATCAGGCACTGGGGGTTTTGCTCGTCTGCTTCTTATGTGATAGAAAATAAATGTCTTGTTAGTAAATGAGCAAACATGAGTGTGTCCAGTAACTGACTCTTGTCACATGTTTCTCTGCAGGAGTATCATGGAGAAGAACCTTGCCTTTGATCAGCAGGAGGAGGAAGAGTAAGTAAAGTAGTTTGTAAACGTCTCTCCATACAATCCTTTTACTGTTTGCTTCATCCATCCTCTCTTTTCTCTTATATAGAAATGGACCTGAACTCTCCGAGGCCCTACCACAATATGTGCTGGCAATGGTTTCCGAAATGTGAGTATCCTTCTTTAAGTAAAAGACTTTTATGTAAAATTCTGTAAAGTGGGCGGACTTTCACATATGATTCAGTAAATAGATTTGATCTATTAATAAATCAGCTGCATAAATAGAAAATAAATAATATCAATAGCAGTCATCCAATAGGTAATCAAATGCTTATACCAGACAGGTGCTAATCATCATCATCATCATCATCATCACGATAATGCACCTGATTTACTAAGACATCACTAAAGGTGCACATACATTACTTGATTTGCGGTATCGATATCCAGCAGATTCGATCATAATGTCCGAATCTGGCAGAGATCGATCCCACAATTTAGCCACTTGATTGTAATTGTGATCGATTTCAAGCAGTTATGTAACTTCCCTCCATACTTCCTCCTGCACTCAGTGAAAGGGCCAATAGGAAAGCATGGGCACTCTGCATGCCTGTTACTGCAGCAGCAACAGGCAGGGCAGCGGACATTGGGGTGTAGCACTGAATGGAGGTAAGCAGAATAACATGCATAATGTATTATCACAGGATGAGCAGAGCAGAATGTAACACATTACATACAATGCATAATCTCTACTCATCCAGCGTAAGTCTTTACACATGTAATTCTGCGTAACACAGTTCAGTGTATACACCCCATAGTGTGAATTGGCCATAAAGAGTACCTCCAATGTAAAAGACAGTAACTGTCATGTCAGGCTCTGTCTTAATGGTGCAGCATGCCAGGGTTTCTGGATAAATAACTCACCTGCTCAGTTATAATTCACTAGACAGGTCCCTCCTCCAGTGGCAAGACAGCCGCAGCCATTTTTCCAAAGTCTTCCAAAGCTCTGAGACCACCCCCTCCTGCGTTACAGTGGCTCGCTCCATGCTTATCAGGCCACAGCTGCCGAGGTGGGGGAGGGCTGTGGCAACACAGGTGGGCCAGAACTGTGACAAACTTGGAAAAAAAAGCACCATGGCTGCATGTCGAGGGGGGTGAAACATCGCCTGTGTAGTGAATTATGACCCCTTAAACCACTTCAGGACCACAGGCTTACACCCCCCTAGTGACCAGGCCATCTTTCACAATAGAGGCACAGCCCTACAACGAAGCACACAAATTAATTTAACCTCATTTTCTTGTCCTTAATATGACACTCTGTAGGAGGTCTCTGATCGCTGCTGCGATCTTTGTTTTTGTTTTTTTGTGCATTAAAAAAGGGAGCCTTTTCCCTCCCTCTTCCTCCCTCCCCTCTGTGCCGTCCTGATCACCATAGGACGGCGATCGGCACTCATCCCCGCCTCTCAGACATCAGCCTATGAGAGGACACACATTAGAGCCGCTCTGAGGGACAGCTGAGTGTCCCCCGTACAGTGATGCAGGAGATCGCAGCGCTGTACAAATGTATACAAAGGGGATTTCTTTCCCCTTTCGGCTCTGAACAGTCTGCTAGCCGTGATCGCGGCTAGCAGGCTCCTCTCTGGGAATCGGCAGGGAACGATCGCGCATGTGCGTGCGTGTTCCCTGGCAAACTGCAGCTCCAGGACTGGATGCCAATCGGCATTAGGTGGTCCTGGGGCTGCCGCTGCGGTCACGCCCATCGGCGTTAGGTAGTTAAGTGGTATGTGTAAGTGTATGAAGAATGTGTCTATAGCTGGATGATGCATCACCTCCACTGGCATCCAGGCAGAGTTCTTGATCTCTTCTCCAGTCATTTTCTCTGTGGCCACCTAAACCCAGAAAAGGATTACGATGAAATGAGGCCCAAGGCAAGATAGCAGTTTCTGCCCATCACTGATGATCACCTAGTGTTTTTAGTAAGATTTGGTGGGGGGTAGCATCCACCAGGCCCCTTGACTTTCTCTGGGCCCTAGGCAACTGCCTAGGATTGCCTTGTGGATGATCCGGTTCTGCCTAAACCTATAACTGCCATGAGATGATCCAGTCACTGGGGCCTCCATCACCTGGAAGAGATCAGTGGTTATTACCTGTCAGCTCAGCGTCCAGAATTCCCCAAACACTGAGCTTATATGATCACTGGGGGATATATGATAACCTTTATATATGTAGGGAAATGTTCTGTATACATCACATATAACATCTATATTACATCCATTAAATATTTCTACAGCATTCTCCATTTACCTGTGTTTTCTTTCTCCAGCATTGCAGCAGCGACAACCCCAGCAGCCACGCCTCCAGAAGCCACGCCCCCACCTGCAAAGCCACGCAGGGCATCCCTGGTAGCAAGGTAAATAGGAGTTATTATTACAATATTATTGATTCCCTGGCACTGTACAGAGTAAGAAACACACATGGGGTACATAATAATACAGGCAAATAGTATACACAAAATATAGACTCTGGTACGTAATACATATTTGGTAGAGACTAAAAAAACACAAAACTAAAAATACACAAAAAACTAAAAGCACCTGGAAGAGATCAGTGGTAATTACCTGTCAGCTCAGCGTCCAGAATTCCCCAAACACTGAGCTTATATGATCACTGGGGGATATATGATAACCTTTATATATGTAGGGAAATGTTCTGTATACATCACATATAACATCTATATTACATCCATTAAATATTTCTACAGCATTCTCCATTTACCTGTGTTTTCTTTCTCCAGCATTGCAGCAGCGACAACCCCAGCAGCCACGCCTCCAGAAGCCACGCCTCCAGCAGCCACGCCCCCACCTGCAAAGCCACGCAGGGCATCCCTGGTAGCAAGGTAAATAGGAGTTATTATTACAATATTATTGATTCCCTGGCACTGTACAGAGTAAGAAACACACATGGGGTACATAATAATACAGGCAAATAGTATACACAAAATATAGACTCTGGTACGTAATACATATTTGGTAGAGACGAAAAAAACTCAAAACTAAAAATACACAAAAAACTAAAAGCACCTGGAAGAGATCAGTGGTGATTACCTGTCAGCTCAGCGTCCAGAATTCCCCAAACACTGAGCTTATATGATCACTGGGGGATATATGATAACCTTTATATATGTAGGGAAATGTTCTGTATACATCACATATAACATCTATATTACATCCATTAAATATTTCTACAGCATTCTCCATTTACCTGTGTTTTCTTTCTCCAGCATTGCAGCAGCGACAACCCCAGCAGCCACGCCTCCAGAAGCCACGCCTCCAGCAGCCACGCCCCCACCTGCAAAGCCACGCAGGGCATCCCTGGTAGCAAGGTAAATAGGAGTTATTATTACAATATTATTGATTCCCTGGCACTGTACAGAGTAAGAAACACACATGGGGTACATAATAATACAGGCAAATAGTATACACAAAATATAGACTCTGGTACGTAATACATATTTGGTAGAGACTAAAAAAACACAAAACTAAAAATACACAAAAAACTAAAAGCACAAAAAACTAAAAAAACACAAGTTTATGGTTTACTTTATAAAAAGACGACGTTCCAGAGGACCATCATCAGCAGGAGGAGGAAGAGTAAGTAAAGTAGTTTGTAAACGTCTCTCCATACAATCCCTTTACTGTTTGCTTCATCCATCCTCTCTTTTCTCTTATATAGAAATGGACCTGAACTCTCCGAAGCCCTACAACAATATGTGCTGGCAATGGTTTCCGAAATGTGAGTATCCTTCTTTAAGTAAAAGACTTTTATGTAAAATTCTGTAAAGTGGGCGGACTTTCACATATGATTCAGTAAATAAATTTGATCTATCAATAAATCCGCTGCATAAATAGAAAATAAATCATATCAATAGCAGTCATCCAATAGGTAATCAAATGCTTATACCAGACAGGTGCTAATCATCATCATCATCATCAAGATAATGCACCTGATTTACTAAGACATCACTAAAGGTGCACATACATTACTTGATTTGCGGTATCGATATCCAGCAGATTCGATCATAATGTCCGAATCTGGCAGAGATTGATCCCACAATTTAGCCACTTGATTGTAATTGTGATCGATTTCAAGCAGTTTTGTAACTTCCCTCCATACTTCCTCCTGCACTCAGTGAAAGGGCCAATAGGATAGCATGGGCACTCTGCATGCCTGTTACTGCAGAAGCAACAGGCAGGGCAGGGGACATTGGGGTGTAGCACTGAATGGAGGTCAGCAGAATAACATGCATAATGGCCTCAATTCACTAAGCTTATCTCCTGTCTTTAATAACTCTTCTAGAGTTGTTACCATGGTGATAAGGCATGTAGTATTCAGGAAACATTTTACCTCAGGGAAGCCTAAAGTTAACTCTTCTGTCTTTAAGTTAACTCTCCAATCCTTAAAATAACTCTAGAGTTAAAGACAGGCTGTTAATTAACTGCGTGTGAAAATAACTACAGAGGAGGTAAATTAACTACAGATGAGGTAAAATAACTACAGAGGAGGTAACTTAAGGAATGAAGAGATAAGATAACTCTCTCACTGTGTGGTGGTAAGTTTTCTCTTGCCTTATTATCTCCAGCATGATCTTAGTGAATTGAGGCCAATGTCTTATCACATGATGAGCAGAGCAGAATGCAACACATTACATACAATGCATACTCTCTACTCATCCAGCGTAAGTCTTTACACATGTCATTTTGCGTAACACAGTTCAGTGTATACACCCCATAGTGTGAATTGGCCATAAAGAGTACCTCCAATGTAAAAGACAGTAACTGTCATGTCAGGCTCTGTCTTAATGGTGCAGCATGCCAGGATTTCTGGATAAATAACTCACCTGCTCAGTTATAATTCACTAGACAGGTGCCTCCTCCAGTGGCAAGACAGCCGCAGCCATTTTTCCAAAGTCTTCCAAAGCTCTGAGACCACCCCCTCCTGCGTTACAGTGGCTCGCTCCATGCTTATCAGGCCACAGCTGCCGAGGTGGGGGAGGGCTGTGGCAACACAGGTGGGCCAGAACTGTGACAAACTTGGAAAAAAAAGCACCATGGCTGCATGTCGAGGGGGGTGAAACATCGCCTGTGTAGTGAATTATGACCCCTTAAACCACTTCAGGACCACAGGCTTACACCCCCCTAGTGACCAGGCCATCTTTCACAATAGAGGCACAGCCCTACAACGAAGCACACAAATTAATTTAACCTCATTTTCTTGTCCTTAATATGACACTCTGTAGGAGGTCTCTGATCGCTGCTGCGATCCTTGTTTTTGTTTTTTTTTTTATTAAAAAAGGGAGCCTTTTCCCTCCCTCTTCCTCCCTCCCCTCTGTGCTGTCCTGATCACCATAGGACGGCGATCGGCACTCATCCCCGCCTCTCAGACATCAGCCTATGAGAGGACACACATTAGAGCCGCTCTGAGGGACAGCTGAGAGTCCCCCGTACAGTGATGCAGGAGATCGCAGCGCTGTACAAATGTATACAAAGGGGATTTCTTTCCCCTTTCGGCTCTGAACAGTCTGCTAGCCGTGATCACGGCTAGCAGGCTCCTCTCTGGGAACCGGCAGGGAACGATCGCGCATGTGCGTGCGTGTTCCCTGGCAAACTGCAGCTCCAGGACTGGATGCCAATCGGCATTAGGTGGTCCTGGGGCTGCCGCTGCGGTCACGCCCATCGGCGTTAAGTGGTATGTGTAAGTGTATGAAGAATGTGTCTATAGCTGGATGATGCATCACCTCCACTGGCATCCAGGCAGAGTTCTTGATCTTTTCTCCAGTCATTTTCTCTGTGGCCACCTAAACCCAGAAAAGGATTACGATGAAATGAGGCCCAAGGCAAGATAGCAGTTTCTGCCCATCACTGATGATCACCTAGTGTTTTTAGTAAGATTTGGTGGGGGGTAGCATCCACCAGGCCCCTTGACTTTCTCTGGGCCCTAGGCAACTACCTAGGATTGCCTTGTGGATGATCCGGCTCTGCCTAAACCTATAACTGCCATGAGATGATCCAGTCACTGGGGCCTCCATCACCTGGAAGAGATCAGTGGTGATTACCTGTCAGCTCAGCGTCCAGAATTTCCCAAACACTGAGCTTATATGATCACTGGGGGATATATGATAACCTTTATACATGTAGGGAAATGTTCTGTATACATCACATATAACCTCTATATTACATCCATTAAATATTTCTACAGCATTCTCCATTTACCTGTGTTTTCTTTCTCCAGCATTGCAGCAGCGACAACCCCAGCAGCCACGCCTCTAGAAGCCACGCCTCCAGCAGCCACGCCCCCACCTGTAGAGCCACGCAGGGCATCCCTGGTAGCAAGGTAAATATGAGTTATTATTACAATATTATTGATTCCCTGGCACTGTACAGAGTAAGAAACACACATGGGGTACATAATAATACAGGCAAATAGTATACACAAAATATAGACACTGGTACGTAATACATATTTGGTAGAGACAGTTATTACGGTGGCAAAGGTAACAACAAAATGTATAGCAAATTCCAAGACTCAAAAGGGTGAGAGAACACTGCCCTTGCGAGCTTAGTGTACAGGAATAGGGAGGAAACAAGAGGTTGGGTAGTATACAATATGCAGAATACAATATGTATAGCTAGAGGTAGTGTGTATTTACGTTAAATGTAGTGAGGAGATTGAAGGGGAATGGCCTAAGTTAGAGCATATGCTTAACCAGAAAAAGTCAGTTTTGAGGGAGTGCTTAAAGATTTCAAAGGTTGAAGTGAACAGATGTGTTTTGGAAGCGGATTCCAGAGAAGGAGTGAGGAGTGTGAGAAATCCTGTGTACATGAATGGGATTAGGACATTCTAGAGGAGGACAGAAGAGGGTTGTGTGCAGATCTGAGATTGCAGTTGGGTGGCATCTGGAAACTAGTGAGGGACATACAGGGGAGAGAGACTGTGGAAGAGCTTGTTAGGTTGAATTTCAAATGTATCCTCTGGTTCAGTGGCGTAGCTAAGGAGCTGTGGGCCCTGGTGTGAGTTTCACATGAGGCCCCCCAAGCAATCTATACGTAACAAACCTGCCAAGGACAACCACCGTGTCAGAGGTGCAAGAAGGGGATGGGGAACAGCTTGTTAATCATTATTGCCATTCAAAGCATTTATAGAAGTGACCATTACAAACACAGGACCAATAAAGAGCTAATACTGCGGTTGAGGGATGGCCCTATGGGGGGCCTAAGGGCCCCGGTGCAGTCGAGACCTCTGCAACCTCTACCTCTACTATTGCTACGCCACTGCTCTGGTTAATGGCAGCCAATGAAAAGCTTGACAGAGAGGAGCTGCAGAGGAAGAGCGAGAACAGCATGTACTAGCATGTTATCTGTAGTGTGATTCCAGGCAGGACAGTGGTCTGAGGTGGTCAGTTCTGGAGACAAGAATAAAGATATAACAGAAAGACCAATATAGCTTAGTTAGACAGCTTGGTTGCCACTAAAATGTGTACCTTTATTCTTTCACAGGATTCAGCAAGCCTGGAGAAGAACTAAGTGGACCCTGTGCTGCTGGAGCAGGATGGAGGACTAAGTAAGTAAATACACACGCACGCACGCACGCACGCACGCACGCACACACGCACACACGCACACACCTACCTCTGATCTGACCTATATATACAGCACATACAGCCCCTCTGCAGAGACATACTGCTTTTCCATGGCTCTGCAAGGCCAGGCCACACCCATGTGGATGGCTGGCAATTGCTGGGAGTGGATGGCTGGGAGTTGCTGAAGAAACCCCAGTGTCCCTCTAAGCAATAGGAATATCAGAGCTGTTTGGCAGCAGTGTTACTGCAGGTGATCTGCAGCATTTCCTATGGGCTTGGTGACCCGTGACAATCAGAATTAGAGGGTGTGTGGATGGGTTCTACAATATTTACTTGGAAGAGAGAAACCTCAATTATTTATGCTGAGTTGTAAAACCTGACAATGCCTGGCATAGGCTGTGCTGTGTACAGTGACACGCTGACCTCTGAGCTTGTGTGACCTGACCATGCCTGGCATAGGCTGTATAGTGACATGCTGACCTCTAAGCTTGAGTGACCTGGCCATGCCTGGCATAGACTGTACAGTGACATGCAGACCTCTAAGCTTGTGTGACCTGACCATGCCTGTATAGTGACATCCTGACCTCCAAGCTTGTGTAACAGACTTTATAATAAAGCCAGTACTGAGATGCAGAATTTTACAGCTTGCTAAAAATCATCCATGTTGTCTACAACTAGAATAGTTTATTTAACAGTTTTTTTGTTCTATTTTGCAGGAAGATCGTCAATGCTGAAACTCTACAAAGAAAGCAAAAAAAAAAAAATTTAAAAAGTAGGTAGCATCAGAAAAAAACAAAAAAAGGGCGAGGTTAGGCATTAATAAGTATGTAGGGAGTGCTAAAAAAAAATAATTTAAAAGTAGGTAGCATCAGAAAAAAACAAAAAAGGGCGGGGTTAGGCATTAATAAGTATGTAGGTAGTGCTAAAAAAAAAAAATGTAAAAAGTAGGCAGCATCAGAAAAAAACAAAAAAAGGGCGGGGTTAGGCATGAATAAGTATGTAGGGAGTGCTAAAAAAATAAAAAATCGGCACTTCTTAGGGCCTCTACCAAAAAAAGATTAAAAAGGAGGTAATTCCTCTAGAAAATATATAAAAAAATGCATAAACTCAACACCAAAAAAAGGAGGGTAGGTAAACTAAAAAAAAACCAAAAAACTAAAAAAAAACACAAAACCTAAAAAACACAAAAAACCAAAAAAATAAAAATAAAAAAAACAAAACAAACACAATAAACACAAAAACTAAAAAAAAACACAAAAAAACTAAATAAAACTAAAAAAACACACAAAACACAAAAACTAACAAAACTAAAAAAAACCACACCAAACACAAAAACTACAAAACCTAACAAAACTAAAAAAACACAAAAAACTGAAAAACAAACAAATACAAAAAACTAAAAAAAAACACAAAACTAAAAAAAACCCCAAAAAATAAAAAAAACACAAAAAACTATAAAAACTAAAAAAACTAAAAAAAACCACAAAACTATAAAAACTAAAAAACACAAAAAACTGAAAAACAAAATACAAAAAACTAAAAAAAAACACAAAACTAAAGAAACCCCAAAAAATAAAAAAACACAAAAAACTATAAAAACTAAAAAAAAAACACAAAAAAACTTTAAAAAACACAAAACTAGAAAAACTAAAAAACCCCACAAAAAACTATAAAAACTAAAAAAAAAAAAAAAAAAACTCCACAAAAAATAAAAAAACTAACAAAACTAAAAAACACAGAACTTAAAAAACACAAAAAACTAAAAAAAAACACACAAAAAACAAAAAAAAAACACAAAAAAAACTAAGAAAAAACACTAAAAACTAACAAAACTAAAAAAACACAAAAACTAAAAAAACACAAACTAACAAAACAAAAAAACTAACAAAAACACACAAAACACAAAAACTAAATAAACGCAAAAAACTAAAAAAGACCCAAAAAAATAAAAACTTAAAAAAAAACACAATAAACACAAAAACTAAAAAAAACACAAAAAACTAAATAAAACTAAAAAAACACACAAAACACACAAACTAACAAAACTAAAAAAAACACACCAAACACAAAAAACACAAAAACTAAAAAAACACAAAAAAATGACAAACAAAAAAATACTAAAAACTAAAAAAAAAACACAAAACTAAAAAAAACCCCAAAAATAAAAAACACAAAAAAACTATAAAAACTAAAAAAAACACAAAACTAACAAAAAACTGAAAAACAAAATACAAAACTAAACCCCCCCGCCCCCCAAAAAAAATAACACAAAAAAACTAAAAAAAACACAAAAACTACAAAAACATAAAAAAACAAAAAACTAAAAAAACACAAAACTAAAAAAAACACAAAAAATAAAAAAACACACAAAACTATAAAAACTAAAAAAAACCCACAAAACTACAAAAACCCAAAAAAAATAAAAAAAACACAAAAGACTATAAAAACTAAAAAAACACAAAACTAAAAAAACCCCAAAAAATAAAAAACACAAAAAACACAAAAAACTACAAAAAACACACAAAACTATAAAAACTAAAAAAAAAACCCAAAAAATAACACAAAAAACTAATAAAAAACACAAAAACCCAAAAAAATAAAAAAACACAAAAAACTATAAAAACTAAAAAAACACAAAACTAAAACAAAACCCAAAAAATAAAAAAACACACAAAACTATAAAAACTAAAAAAACACAAAACTAAAACAAAACCCAAAAAATAAAAAAACACACAAAACTATAAAAACTAAAAAAAACCCACAAAACTACAAAAACCCAAAAAAATAAAAAAAAAACAAAAAAGTATAAAAACTAAAAAAACACAAAACTAAAAAAACCCCCAAAAATAAAAAAAACACAAAAAACACTAAAAACACACAAAACACACAAAACTATAAAAACTAAAAAAAAAACTAAAAAAAACACAAAAAACTAAAAAAACCCACAAAACTACAAAAACCCAAAAAAACTAAAAAAAACACAAAAAACTAAAAAAACCACAAAACCTAAAAAACACAAAAAAACAAAAAATAAAAAATAAAAAAACTAAAAAAAACCACAATAAACACAAAAACTAAAAAAAACCACAAAAAAACTAAATAAAACTAAAAAAACACACAAAACACAAAAACTAACAAAACTAAAAAACACCACACAAACACAAAAACTACAAAATGTAACAAAACTAAAAAAACACAAAAAACTGAAAAACAAACAAATACAAAAAACTAAAAAAAAACACAAAACTAAAAAAAACCCAAAAAATAAAAAAAACACAAAAAACTATAAAAACTAAAAAAACACAAAAAAAAACCCCCACAAAAAATAAAAAAAACTAACAAAACTAAAAAACACAAAACTTAAAAAACTAAAAAACTAAAAAAAAACCACAAAAAAATTTAAAAATTAAAAAAACAAAAAAAAAAACCCCCACAAAAAATAAAAAAAACTAACAAAACTAAAAAACAAAACTTAAAAAACTAAAAAAACTAAAAAAAACCCAAAAACTAAAAAAAACACAAAAACTAAAAAAAAACTTTAAAAAAAACTACAAAAACTATAAAAACTACAAAAAAAAACCTAAAAAAAACTGAAAAACAAAATACAAAAAACTAAAAAAAACCACAAAAATAAAAAAACCCTAAAAAATAAAAAAAACACAAAACTATAAAAACTAAAAAAAACACAAAAAAAACTTAAAAAAACCACAAAACTATAAAAACAAAACAAAAAAAAAACTAAATAAAACACAAAAAACTGAAAAACAAAATACAAAAAACTAAAAAAAACCACAAAAATAAAAAAAACCTAAAAAATAAAACACTAAACTATAAAAACTAAAAAAACACAAAAAAACTTTAAAAAACACAAAACTATAAAAACTATAAAAACAAAAAAAAAACAAAAAAAAAACCTCCACAAAAATTAAAAAAACTAACAAAACTAAAAAACACAAAACTTAAAAAACACAAAAAACTAAAAAAAAAACACACAAAAAACAAAAAAAAAACACAAAAAACTAAAAAAACCACTAAAAACTAAAAAAAACACAAAAACTTAAAAAATACTTTAAAAAAAACTACAAAAACACAAAAAACTATAAAAAATAAAAAACAAACAAACAAAAAAAAACACTTAAAAAACACAAAACACTAAAAAGTAAAAAAAAAACCCACAAAACTCAAAAAAACACAAAATCTAAAAAAACTAAAAAAACCCACAAAAACTAAAAAAACACAAAACACACAAACTAACAAAACACAAAAAACTAAAAAAAACACAAAAAACTAAAAAAAACAACAACAAGAAACTAAAAAAAAACACTAAAAACTAACAAAACTAAAAAAACACAAAAACTAAAAAAACACAAACTAACAAAACAAAAAAAACTAACAAAAACACACAAAACACAAAAAACTAAATAAACGCAAAAAAATAAAAAAGACCCCAAAAAATAAAAACTTTAAAAAAAACACAATAAACACAAAAACTAAAAAAACACAAAAAACTAAATAAAACTATAAAAACACACAAAACACACAAACTAACAAAACTAAAAAAAAAAACACACCAAACACAAAAAACACAAAAACTAAAAAAAAACAAAAAAATGAAAAACTAAAAAATACTACAAACTAAAAAAAACCCCCAAAAATAAAAAACACAAAAAACTATAACAACAAAAAAAAACACAAAACTAACAAAAAACTGAAAAACAAAATACAAAACTAAACCCCCCCCCCCCCCCCCCCAAAAAAAAAATAACACAAAAAACTAAAAAAAAACACAAAAGCTACAAAAACTGAAAAAAATAAAAAAACACAAAAAACTAAAAAACACAAAACTAAAAAAACCCCAAAAAATAAAAAAACACACAAAACTATAAAAACTAAAAAAAAACTAAAAAAAACCCACAAAACTACAAAAACCCAAAAAAAAAAATAACTATAAAAACTAAAAAAAACACAAAACTAAACCCCCCCCCCCAAAAAAAACACAAAAAACACTAAAAACTACAAAAAACACACAAAACTATAAAAACTAAAAAAAAAACTAAAAAAAAACACAAAAAACTAAAAAAACCCACAAAACTACAAAAACCCAAAAAAACTAAAAAAAACACAAAAAACTAAAAAAAACACAAAACTACAAAAACCCAAAAAAATAAAAAAAAACCACAAAAAACTATAAAAACTAAAAAACACAAAACTACAAAAACCCCCCAAAAATAAAAAAAAACACAAAAAACACACAAAACTGTAAAAACTAAAAAAAAACACTAAAAAAAACACAAAGAACTGAAAAACAAAATACAAAAAACTAAAAAAAAAACACAAAAATAAAAAAAAACTAAAAAAAAAAAAACACAAAACTATAAAAACTAAAAAAACCACAAAAAACTTTAAAAAACCACAAAACTATAAAAACTAAAAAAAAACACAAAAAACTATAAAAACTAAAAAACCAAAAAAAAAACCCCACAAAAAATTACAAAAACTAACAAAACTAAAAAACACAAAACTTAAAAAACACAAAAAACTAAAAAAAAAACACAAAAAACTAAAAAAAAACAAAAAACTAAAAAAAACACTAAAAACTAAAAAAAACCACAAAAACTAAAAAAACACAAAAACTAACAAAACACTAACAACTAAAAAAAACCCACAAAACTAAAAAAAACTTTTAAAAAACTACAAAACTAAAAAAAACACACCAAACACAAAAAACACAAAAACTAAAAAAACACAAAAAAATGAAAAACAAAAAAATACTACAAACTAAAAAAAAAAAAAAAACTAAAAAAAAAACCCAAAATAAAAAACACAAAAAACTAAAAAAAACTAAAAAAAACACAAAACTAACAAAAAACTGAAAAACAAAATACAAAACTAAACCCCCCCCCAAAAAAAAAATTACACAAAAAACTAAAAAAAAAACACAAAAACTACAAAAACATAAAAAAACTAAAAAAACACAAAACTAAAAAAAACCCAAAAAATAAAAAAACACACAAAACTATAAAAACTAAAAAAAAAAAACTAATAAAAAAAAAACTAAAAAAACCCCACAAAACTACAAAAACCCAAAAAAACTAAAAAAAACACAAAAAACTAAAAAAAACCACAAAACTACAAAAACCCAAAAAAATAAAAAAAAAACAAAAAACTATAAAAACTAAAAAACACAAAACTACAAAAACCCCCCAAAAATAAAAAAAACACAAAAAACACACAAAACTATAAAAACTAAAAAAAAAACTAAAAAAAACACAAAAAACTGAAAAACAAAATACAAAAAACAAAAAAAACCCCACAAAAATAAAAAAAACCTAAAAAATAAAAAAACACAAAACTATAAAAACTAAAAAAACCACAAAAAACTTAAAAAAAACCACAAAGCTATAAAAACTAAAAAAAACCACAAAAAACTATAAAAAAAAAAACCCCACAAAAAATAAAAAAACTAACAAAACTAAAAAACACAAAACTTAAAAAACACAAAAAACTCAAAAAAAACACACAAAAAACTAAAAAAACAATAACAAAAAACTAAAAAAAAACCACACAAAAAACTAAAAAAAAACAATAACAAAAAACTAAAAAAAAAAACACTAAAAACTAAAAAAAAAACAAAAACTAAAAAAACACAAAAACTAACAAAACACTAACAACTAAAAAAACCCCACAAAACTAAAAAAACTTTAAAAAAAACTACAAAAACACAAAAAACTATAAAAACTGAAAAAACAAACAAACAAAAAAACTTAAAAAACACAAAACACTAAAAAGTTAAAAAACCCACAAAACTCAAAAAACACAATCTAAAAAAACTAAAAAAAAAACACAAAAACTAACAAAACTCAAAAAACTAAAAAAAACACAAAAAACTAAAAAAAAAAACAACAAAAAACTAAAAAAACACTAAGAACTAACAAAACTAAAAAAAACACAAAAACTAAAAAACACAAACTAACAAAAACACACAAAACACAAAAAACTAAAACGCAAAAAACTAAAAAAGACCCAAAAAAATAAAAACTTAAAAAATCACAATAAACACAAAAACTAAAAAAAAAAGCAAAAAACTCAAAAAAACTAAATAAAACTAAAAAAACACACAAAACACACAAACTAACAAAACTAAAAAAAACACACCAAACACAAAAAACACAAAAACAAAAAAAACAAAAAAAATGAAAAACAAAAAAATACAAAAAACTAAAAAAACCCCACAAAACTAAAAAAAACCCCAAAAATAAAAAACACAAAAAACTATAAAAACTAAAAAAACACAAAACTATAAAAACTAAAAAAAACTAACAAAAAACTGAAAAACAAAATACAAAAAACTAAAAAAAAAAAACAAAACTAAAAAAAACCCAAAAAATAAAAAAACACTAAAAACTAAAAAAAACACAAAAAACTAAAAAAAACACAAAAAACTAAAAAAAACCCACAAAACTATAACAACTAAAACTAACAAAACTAAAAAACACAAAAAACTTAAAAAACAAAAAAACTAACAAAAAAAACTAAAAAAACAACAAAAAACTAAAAAAAAACCCACTAGAACCTAACAAAACTAAAAAAACTAACAAACAAAAAAACTAACAAAAACACACTAAACACAAAAAAACTAAATAATCGCAAAAAACTAAAAAAGACCCAAAAAACTAAAAAAACACTAAAAACTTAAAAAAACCCACAAAACTAAAAAAACACAGAAATCTAAAAAAACCAAAAACTAACAAAAAAAACTATAAAAACTAAAAAAAAACTAAAAAAACTAAACTAAAAACACAAAACTAAAACAACACAAAAAACACACAAAACACTAAAACTAACAATACTAACAAAACTATAAAAACACAAAAAACAAAAAAAACTAACTAAACTAAAACTAACAAAAAAGCACAAAAACTGAAAAAACAAACAAAAAATCAAAAAAACTAACAAAACTAAAAAAAACCACAATAAACTAAAAAAAAATCAAAAAAACAAACAAAAAAAACCAAAACTAATAACTAAAAAAAAACAAAACTAAAAAAACACAGAAATCTAAAAAAAAACTAAATAAAACTAAAAACTAAAAAACACAAAAAAAATAAAAAAACATAACAACTAAAAAAACACAAAAACCCAAAAACTAACAAAACTAAAAAAACTAACAAAACTAAAATAAACACAAAAAACTGAAAAACAAAATACAAAAAACTAAAAAAAACCCCACAAAAATAAAAAAACCCTAAAAAATAAAAAAACACAACACTATAAAAACTAAAAAAAAACACAAAACTTAAAAAACACACAAAACTATAAAAACTAAAAAAAACCCACAAAAAACTAAAAAAACAAAAAAAAAAACAAAAAAAAAACCCCCCACAAAAAAATTAAAAAACTAACAAAACTAAAAAACATAAAACTTAAAGAACACAAAAAAGTAAAAAAAAACACAAAAAACTAAAAAAACAATAACAAAAAACTAAAAAAAAAAAACACTAAAAACTAAAACAAAAACAAAAACTAAAAAAACACAAAAACTAACAAAACACTAACAACTAAAAAAACCCCACAAAACTAAAAAAAACTTTAAAAAAACTACAAAAACACAAAAAACTATATAAACTAAAAAACAAACAAAAAAAAAAAACTTAAAAAACACAAAACACTAAAAAGTAAAAAAAAAAACCACAAAACTCAAAAAACACAAAATCTAAAAAAAACAAAAAAAAAAAAACACAAAAACTAAAAAAACACAAAACACAAAAACTAACAAAACATAAAAAAATAAAAAAAAACACAAAAAAATAAAAAAACAACAACAGAAAACTAAAAAAAAAACACAAAAACTAACAAAACTATAAAAACAAAAAAACTAAAAAACCACAAACCAGCAAAACAAAAAAACTAACAAAAACACACAAAACACACAAAAAAAAATAAACGCAAAAAACTAAAAAAGACCCAAAAAAATAAAAACTTAAAAAAAACACAATAAACACTGAAACAAAAAAAACACAAAAAACTAAATAAAACAAAAAACACACAACACACAAACTAACAAAACTAAAAAAAAAACACACCAAACACAAAAAACACAAAAACTAAAAAAAACACAAAAAAATGAAAAACAAAAAAATACAAAAAACTAAAAAAAACCACAAAACTAAAAAAACCCCAAAAATAAACTAAACTAAAAAACACAAAACTATAAAAACTAACAAAAACTAACAAAAAACTGAAAAACAAAATACAAAAAACTAAAAAACAAAACAAAACTAACAAAAAACCCAAAAAATAAAAAAACACTAAAAACTAAAAAAAAACACAAAAAACAAAAAAAAAACACAAAAAACTAAAAAAACCCACAAAACTATAATAACTAAAAAAAAACTAAAAAAAACACAAACTATAAAAACTAAAAAACCCAAAAAAAACCCACAAAAAAATAAAAAAACTAACAAAACTAAAAAACACAAAAAACTTAAAAAACAAAAAAAAACACAAAAAACTAAAAAAAAAACACAAAAAACTAAAAAAAACAAAAAACTAAAAGAAAAACCTAACAAAACTCAAAAAACACAAAAACTAAAAAAACACAAAAACTAACAAAACAAAAAAACTAACAAAAACACACAAAACACAAAAAAACTAAATAAACGCAAAAAACTAAAAAAGACCCAAAAAACTAAAAAAACACTAAAAACTTAAAAAAACCCACAAAACTAAAAAAACACAAATCTAAAAAAACCAAAAACTAAAAAAAACTATAAAACCTAAAAGACAAAAAAAACTATAAAAACTAAAAAAAAAACTAAAAAAACTAAACTAAAAACCCAAAACTAAAACAACACAAAATACACACAAAACACTAAAACTAACAATACTAACAAAACTATAAAAACACAAAAAACAAAAAAAACTAACTAAACTAAAACTAACAAAAAAGCACAAAAACTAAAAAAACCACAATAAACTAAAAAAAAAAAAAAAAAAAAACAAACAAACAAAAAACAAAACTAATAACTAAAAAAAAACACAAAACTAAAAAAACACAGAAATATAAAAAAAAATAAATAAAACTAAAAACTAACAAAACACAAAAAAATAAAAAAACATAACAACTAAAAAAACACACTAACCCAAAAACTAACAAAACTAAAAAAACTAACAAAACTAAAAAAACTAACAAAACACAAAAAACTAACAAAACAAAATACTGAAAAAACTAACAAAACTAACAACTAAAAAAACACACAAAACAAAAAACAAAAAACTAACAAAACACAAAAACTAACAAAACACAAAAAAAACTAAAAAAAAAACTAAAAAAACTAACAACTAAAAAAAACACAAAAAACTAAAACACAAAAAACAAAAAACTAAGAAAAAATAACAAAAAACACAAAGCCGGCCAGGCCGGCCAGGTCGAAGGTGATGTTCCAGACTAATGCTGGATACACACGTTGATATTTCCCGTTCGATTCTCGGGATCGAACGGATCGATTCGATTATTTCCAACATGCTGGATTCGGATTTCGATCGTTTCTGCCGTCGATTTGCATATTAAGTATGCCAAATCGACGGCACAAACGATCAAAATCCGAATCCAGCATGTTGGAAATAATCAAATCGATCCCGAGAATCGAGCGGGAAATATCAACGTGTGTATCCAGCATTAGTAAGATACCTTGGTCCTCCAAGTCTGGTGGTTGGCCAATAGCCTAACAACTTCTTCCCATAAAAATCTCATTTTTGAGACTGTGTCTGCCATCTTGGAGCTCTATACTTCTACAAGATACGATTCCAGAGGCTTCAGGAAGTGTTTCATCTGTGACTTGAGGATCTATCTATCAAGATCTGTATTTTATTATCATCAATTATATAAATTGTAACTCCATTTTTGTTATATTGTATAAAAATTAAAACTTAAATAAAGAATCTTTAACAACAAAAATTTTCAATTGTGTTATGTGTGAACAGAACAGAGTGATGTTTAATGTTAATGATTATTTTGTTTGATCAGTTTGCTAAAAATCTGTAGGTTTGTCTCAACTTTGGAGTTATATTCTATTCTCTACCCAGTGCAAAAAAAATCAATAAAAAAAACCCCACTGAAGCCAAATTTACCCAATGGATCCCAAAGGGAAGGCAACTCCACTGAGTCCAAGACCTTTTCCATGTCAACAGCTAAAAGTAGAATAATTATGGGTGGCATTTATATTGGCCTTTGGTTGCATTTATGCAACTACCTTTCCCAGGCATGAAGCCTGACTGGTCACAATAGATTAAAGATGTAATCCCTTTGTTTAGGTGAGTCAACAAAATTTTAGCCAACACTCATTTAAAAAGTAGTGGATCTTTGCCATTATGCATGATGGGAAAGATTTGGACTCCAAGGCCACATCGTACACTTACAGTAGTAATGGGGGACGGGGGGCCCTTAGCATACTCTTTTGGGATACTGTGGAGAAGCCATTCCAGCCTGTTTTTTTTTTTTTTTTTTTTACATATTGTAATTTTTGACCCAAAAATTGACCCAAAAACTACAGTATTTAAATTAAAAAAAAAACAAAAAACAGGCCCGAATGGCTTCTCCACAGAATCCTAAAAGAGTATGCTAAGGGCCACCCCATTACTACTGTAAGTGTACGATGTGGCCTTGGAGTCCAAATTGTTTCCCCTTAAAGTGGGGAGAAAATGCCAATGCGTCTTATGAGCTAAAGGTGTGCCCAAGTGTCTCCCCTCCTCCCACAAGCTCTTATCTAGTAACGCACTCCGAGGTGTCCGTCTATCTCCAGCCGGTGCTCTGTGTCTTTCGTGTCCACACAGGAGCTAGACAGAGGTGGAGGGAGGAGGAAAGGGGAGACAAAAAAGAAACATACCAAAATCCTTAAGCCATCATCATACAGACTAGCAGAACTTACCGTAACCCAAATCTCTACACACCCTGCATCTCCAATGTATTCCCACACCTAACAACCTATAGGTGCCTGTACCCACACTTACCCAACTAGAGACTCGGTTGTAATGGGGCAAGGTAATTAGGTCTGAGCTATGCCATTCAGCAAACTCTCTGTCACAGGCCTCCTAGTGGCTGGACGGGTCAATACCTCCCAATCTGTTTCAAGGCACAGGCAATCCAATATCGTGGATTCGACCGATGCGTTGAAACTGCTGGAATTGGCCAGACAGACAGGCCAAGAGGGAACATGGGAGCAACACAAACACTTTGATGCACAATATTTCAGGTAGCTGCCACCACCTCGGTAGGTGAGACAGAGGACCTACTCTGACTATTTTAAACTTGTGAATGGAATTTGTTAAAGAGGAGCTGTAAGCCATTTTATCTCAGAAAAAAAAATCACATAATTAATTAGATACATACTTGCTCTATTTACATAACATATGTATTGCACTGTCCACGTTTTGATTTTAGTTGATTTTTTAGTTTTTCAACAGTAAAAAAAAAGAGAAAATCCTTCTTAGCATTTCCCATTTTAAGTGTGGCTATTTTGAAGCCAATCCTGATGTAATTTCCTCCCTTACCCTCTTCAACCTGATTTGCCCGCCCTTCACTATAGAAAGTGCATTGTCTCAGCATGAGAAATATTGGCCAATCAGAGAGGAACAGAGGTGTGGGAGGGGAAAACAGGAACAAATGAGGCTTCAGCCAATCAGGCTGCATTAGCTAAGTCTGAGGGGAAATAGAGAAGCCAAAAAGGACAACCCAGTAGGCCCTGCAACTTCCTTTTTGTGTACCAAATAAGAGTCAGGTAAACTGGGGAATGATCATTTATCAACATGAAAAGTAATAGTGATTTTAACTTTTGGATTTCCTGCTTAGCATCCTTATTACTTGTTGACCAGATAAAAATAAAGAATTGATTTTTGATTTTATGCCTGACAGTTACACTTTAACTGACTGAAACAATACAGTACTTCAGGTAGTGAATCTTCAGAAAGGCTAGGATTCTTTCTGCAGTGCTCAAACCCGGTATGTAGCTGAAAAAATGACATTGAGTCTTTTATTGTAAATGCAATATAAATAGTTCATATACTGTATACATCAAATTATTCAAAGTAACAATTATAGAAACAACAGCCACGGGTAAGATAAAAGGTCAAAACAAAGAAAAAAGAATACTTAAAGTTTTGAAAGAAATAAGTCCTTTGTGTGGAAATCCAAGAAATTCAAAGTTCCTTTGCTTCAAAAGGAAAATAGCAGGGAAACCAGCCTCATGGCTCTCGCTGGCTTTCGGTCAGGTGGTAAAATAAAGAACTGTTATCAGATTTAGTAAAATAAAGAACTGTTATCAGATTTCAGTCCCTTGCTATTATATAGGACTCAGCTCTTGAGGGTGGAACTCAGGGCCAGCCCCTGTGCTGGAGGTGTGGACTTTATCTTGTTTTGGTGGGAATCTTAATTCCAAAATATGTGACAATTCCATATCTCAGGGCACGTTTATTGCACACAGATAATAATAGCAAATTCTGCAACCTCAAAGAACATGGATCACATTAATACCAGATATGACTAGTGTGTGGCATTCCAGAACTGAAAAGTGAAGTAATGGGGCTGGGGCTTATGTCAGCCCTGTACAAGAGGGGTGAAAATGACCGTCATGTTGCTAGGGATCAGACAATATGCTTTTCATATACAGTAGATCACAAGTACAGTATCTCTTATAATAATAAACTACAGCTAAGAAATATAGCCAGGACTTCTTGGCTCATGGTTGTCTGCATCCTGCTGTGCCCAGGCTTCCCCAGACAGCAACAGGACCAAATAGTCCCTTTCATGCTAGAGATCACACCTAGCTGCTAACTTGGGGGATGCTATGCTCAGGTCCCAGGCAATTAAAAGACACTTCAACATACAAAAGCATAGTGGGTTGGCACTACTGCGGTCTGTGTTGCAAACAGAATGGGGGTTGGCTTCGCTTGATTATTCACACTCCTTCCTGGTTACTCAGCTCTAGTGTGCTCTGGCGTGCAAGTATAGTACTGGAACACTGGAAGAGAAGAGGAATGCCGCCACTGCTAAATCGTTGGTTTATTGAATATCATACATAGAAAACAAGGAAACATCAATGCTAAAAGTTGAAACATACAGTTGTGGATGAGAGTGGCATGATAGGTAGCAATGGGTGCCGGTGCATAATCACAGCCTCCCTAATCAATGCCTTTTAAAGGCAACCTGAGACGAGAAGGGTCTCAGGTTCCATACTTACAGTGGCTTGCAAAAGTATTCGGCCCCCTTGAAGTTTTCCACATTTTGTCATATTACTGCCACAAACATGAATCAATTTTATTGGAATTCCATGTGAAAGACCAATACAAAGTGGTGTACACGTGAGAAGTGGAACGAAAATCATACATGATTCCAAACATTTTTTTTACAAAGCAATAACTGCAAAGTGGGGTGTGCGTAATTATTCAGCCCCCTTTGGTATGAGTGCAGTCAATTGCCCATAGACATTGCCTGATGAGTGCTATGACTAAATAGAGTGCACCTGTGTGTAATCTAATGTCAGTATAAATACAGCTGCTCTGTGACGACCTCAGAGGTTGTCTAAGAGAATATTGGGAGCAACAACACCATGAAGTCCAAAGAACACACCAGACAGGTCAGGGATAAAGTTATTGAGAAATTTAAAGCAGGCTTAGTCTATAAAAAGATTTCCAAAGCCTTGAACGTCCCACGGAGCACTGTTCAAATGATCGTTCAGAAATGGAAGGAGTATGGCACAACTGTAAACCTACCAAGACAAGGCTGTCCACCTAAACTCACAGGCCGAACAAGGAGAACGCTGATCAGAAATGCAGTCAATAGGCCCATGGTGACTCTGGACGAACTGCAGAGATCTACAGCTCGGGTGGGGGAATCTGTCCATAGGACAACTATTAGTCGTGCACTGCACAAAGTTGGCCTTTATGGAAGAGTGGCAAGAAGAACGCCATTGTTAACAGAAAAGCATAAGAAGTCTCATTTGCAGTTTGCCACAAGCCATGTGGGGGACACAGCAAACATGTGGAAGAAAGTGCTCTGGTCAGATGAGACCAAAACTGAACTTTTTGGCCAAAATGCAAAACGCTATGTGTGGCAGAAAACTAACACTGCACATCACTCTGAACACACCATCCCCACTGTCAAATATGGTGGTGGCAGCATCATGCTCTGGGGGTGCTTCTCTTCAGCAGGGACAAGGAAGCTGGTCAAAGTTGATGGAAAGATGGATGCAGCCAAATACACGGCAATCTTGGAAGTAAATCTCTTGGAGTCTGCAAAAGACTTGAGACTGGGGCGGAGGTTCATCTTCCAGCAGGACAACGACCCTAAACATAAAGCCGGGGCAACAATGGAATGGTTTAAAACAGAACATATCCATGTGTTAGAATGGCCCAGTCAAAGTCCAGATCTATATCCAATTGAAAATCTGTGGCAAGATCTGAAAACTGCTGTTCACAAACGCTGTCCATCTAATCTGACTGAGCTGGATCTGTTTTGCAAAGAAGAATGGGCAAGGATTTCAGTCTCTAGATGTGCAAAGCTGGTAGAGACATACCCTAAAAGACTGGCAGCTGTAATTGCAGCAAAAGGTGGTTCTACAAAGTATTGATTCAGGGGGCTGAATAATTACGCACACCCCACTTTGCAGTTATTGATTTGTAAAAAATGTTTGGAATCATGTATGATTTTCGTTCCACTTCTCACGTGTACACCACTTTGTATTGGTCTTTCACGTGGAATTCCAATAAAATTGATTCATGTTTGTGGCAGTAATGTGACAAAATGTGGAAAACTTCAAGGGGGCCGAATACTTTTGCAAGCCACTGTACCTGGGGCTCCCTTAAGCTTTAAAGAAACTTGTGGCGGGCTAGTTACATACAAACGTACAGTATGTATGTACAGGTATATGTATGGGGTCCCAGACGTACTTGCATTTAGTTTTAGTTTAGGCTGGGAGCAGTCCAGGAAGTCCTAATATGCAAATGATGGGGGCTTTGATTAAAAAGTAAAACTTTACCCCACCTTTCCCAGTCCAATAGCAAGGCTTTCCGAAGCCTTGTTATTGGGCTACAAATGTGATAGGACAGCCCAAAAGGCACTAGTAAGGAAAACAAAGTGGGTAAGAAGAAGCACCTTTTATCGTTTCTGTTATTTTTGTATTTATAAAGCACCAATATCTTCCGGAGCGCTGTTCATAGTACAAAATAAATATCGTAGAACATAGATATATGAGAGGTTCAAAACTCTGTACAATCAGGTCATACAGCATTACAGGTACACAAACATGCAATACATAGTTGATGTGTAGTTTGAGGCATCACCAATACTGGTACATGTTTATATAAATAAGGGCAAAATAAGAAGCACCAGGAAGAGGTCCAGCTCTTGCGAGCTTACAATCTAGAGGGTAGTGGGGGGAGACACTAGGGGAGGAGACACAGGGATTATAGGATAAGGCAGTGAGCCTCCCATACTACCAAATGATAGGCTTGTCTGAAAGGGTGTGTTTTGAGAGTAATTTTGAAGGTTTTCAGTCTCAGATGGATAGACTGTGGGAGAGAATTCCAAAGAAAAGGTGGCGCTCTTAAGAAGTCTCAGTAAGTTGCTGATTATATGCTATAGGGCCCCAAGATTCAGAAAATGAAAACTTGAAGGCACCTCTAGTTCTTGTACAAAATAACTGTACAGAGTTCCTTTAAACCATACTTAGTCGATGGCATTGTGTTAACAGATAACTACATGGTGGGCCATTGATATGGATACACCTTAATATGGCCATTTATGTGGATACACCATTTTATGTGAATGATGACGTTAACAAACTAACATTTATGGAAAACATTTTTTTCCTCACAAGGAAACATTGACAAAGGCTTATTTGTTATGGAGGGGTTACTTCACCAACTGTCATTAAATCTGGGATAACAACTTGTCAATGGCACTTACTTCATTATAATTAATTTGCATCCTGTGCTACATATATAACAGTTTCCGTAACCTATTGAGAATGTATTTAAATGAACTAATCAAAATTCCTTATCAGTGTAATATATTTACTCCCATTCCAAATTAGTTCTCAAATCAGTTTGCGATCATTGCTTACGTTTAATCAGGTACTGGCCAAAACAACCTGCGGCGATGAATAATAAAAATGATCTTAAAAGGTGTTAGTAGACTTTCCTAGGAAAGTTACTGAATGGATGTTAAGAGCACATTGATCTTCACGTTAACAGACCATATGGTACACTGCGCAATGTTTGCTTAAAAGATTGTTGTATCATTGCATCCTCAGACAAAGCATGGTCCAAGATCAGCATAAGTTCTCCCAATGGGACAAACCATTCTTCCTTTATGTTCTAGAAATCTTCTACTTTATTGTAAGTTAACCCTCTTTCGCCAAATAAACCTCTTAAAGTAAACTGAACAGTGTTTTTAGCCCCCAGGACATCACAATAGCACATTCAAATTGCATGCCAACAATGTGGCTCATTACTAAACAAAATTCCCTTTCACATCTTCTTTTTACATTTAAATGTTTGTTGGAGGTGTTTATTACTCTACTTTCATAGCCTGCTGACCCCAGAAAGAGCAGGAAGATAAGGACTGCTGTAATTAGCAGTAGCAAAAAGCAAAGAAAAAGCTCTCATCAATGGGAGAGTATTCAAACTTCAAACAGTTTAGAGAAGTCACACCTGATAACATTAACACCTTCCCCTGGATAAACAAGGGCAGAGGGAAGGAGGAGAAATGGCATCTTCTACAGCTATTAGAAACCAGGACGAACTGCAGAAAAAAAAAGCTGCTTGGATCCCTTTAATGTAACAAAACTATTCCCCTCCATGTCAAAACAACCACCTTCACTTCCACCATCTCCAGTAGCTATCCATAACCTCCTTCCAATTCCAAAATTAAAAAAAAAAAAAAAAATCACCTGACAGTTAGGCTTAAACCACTTGGTGCCAAAATAAACCAAGGCGAAGTTTACATGTATTCTGTGTAATCTCAGTGCCCGCATTTTTCTTTTGTATTATTAAAGAAAGCTTTATTAAGCGGTAAACAAAATATAGTACAAACACTAGGTAGTGAATTGTGTACAGTCAATCAAGACTATGCCTAAAACAGAAGGCAAACACATAGTAAAGTAAACACAGGAGGGGTATATATCATATCTTAAATTGAGGTACAGGGCATCTCAACCTGGAAAATGGGGGTTCCACACCACCCTACTGATACTGGATTCCTGGGAGCACCACAAACACCACGTCCAACAAAGTCCTTTGAAATCCATCAACCTGTGTAAAGGAAAAGAATAGAAAAGAAAAAAGAAAACAAAGGAACAAAACAAAACTAAAAGAGCATCAAATGGATCCTAATAGACAAAGAAATTACAGAGGACAATAAGGAAGGAAAGTCCAGAGAGCATGAGGCATGGAACGAAGAATATTAGTTGAGATCGTTATAGCTGTCTATATGACTTCCAGTTATCCCAGATAGAGTCAAACTTAGTCAAATTCTCAACACTATAGTAATATACTCTGTAAGTGAGCATAAGCATATCGAGTCGCTGTGGTACTAGAGAGAAATCAAGGCTGGAGGATTTTCATTGGAAGGCAATACACCACTGGGCAGCAAGAAGCATATATCTGTACAAGGTGTGATGGATACCAGGGACATCATCATTTGGGGTATATAAACAGACCTGGGAGGGAGATAAGGGAATTGGAAACCCAAGCACCTCACGGACCATAGTTTTCCAATGATACCAGAACCTGTTAGCCTCGGGACAGTCCAAAAAGACATGTACAAGGGTGCCCACAGACCCACAAACGCGAAAACAATCAGCAGGCACAGATGGGTAAAATGTATGCAAACTAGCAGGGGTATAATACCAAAGAAAAAGAAGCTTGATAGCTGTGTCTTTAACAATATTAGACTTAACAACCCTCGAGATTGAGGCCCAAGTGGCCGACCAATCTGATTGTGAAATCTGGATACCCAAGTCTAATCCCAGGCTTTCATATACAACATTTTCTCATCTATATTGCGACCCAGTAATAAAGCGTAAAGAGTAAAGAGATAAGACCTTTAGGCCTAGAAGGACTATAACATAGGGTTTAAAACATCCTAAGTTCATTATTGGGGGGAGGGGAAATGGGAACAGAAGAAATGCCTGATTTGACAGTAACGTAGAGATTCACTGAGAGGGGCATCCCGTCCAAACCTAAAAATAGAAAAGGAGATAAATTTACCACCCATCCAGAACTTGTTAGCGGTAGTTAGTCCCCGTTCCCTCCACCATGAGAACTGTTGTGGGCTGTGAAAGGCTGGGGGGAATCGAGGGTTGCCCAAAAAGGATAACCTGGAGGAGGGGGGGATATTAAACCAAGTTGGGGGGCTATAGACCACCAGAGTTTAGCCAATGATGATACTATTCTTTTCTTACGTGAGAGAGAAATCATATCACGGCCAGTCACCACAGTAATTAAAGAAAGCAAATGGAAAGGGCAAATGGATAAAGGCTCGAAATTATACCACAAAGAAGGAGTGGCATCCAGGCCCCAGTCCATTATTTGACTCAATTTAGCTGCCAAGTAATAATAATGCCACAAGCTAGGGAGACCAACTGCAAAGGGTGCTTATACATCACTTGGGCTCTAATTCTAGCTGGTTTATTATCCCATATAAATTTATTTATCTGAGATTGTAGCCTAGCCAAAGAGCGCTTCTTAAGAGTAATAGGAAGCATACGAATCAGATATAAAATTTTTAGGAGTATAATCATTTTGCAAGACAGACATTTACCTAGCCATGAGACCTTGTGTGAGGACCAACCTTTCAAAAGTTGCGTAATTGTGTTGTATGTAGGTGGAAAGTTAGCCTCGTACAGGTTGCAATAGCGAGGGGTAAGATATATACCAAGGTATTCAAATTTAGATTTACACCAGGTAAAGTCGAAATTTGCTTCCAATAATTTTAGTGTGTGAGGAAGAAGATTAACCGGAAGGGCGGTGGATTTAGAGGAGTTGACTTTGAGACCTGAAAAGGTAGCAAAGTGATCCAGAAGTCTGAATAAGTTGGGGAGAGTGGTGACCAGCCTGGTTAGGAACAGAAAAGCATCATCAGCATAGTGGGCGATCTTAGTATTATCTGGGCCATAATCCGCGATGTCCGCAGGTGTGTGTGTGTGTGTGTGTGTGTGTATCACTGGGTTGTGTACTTTAACAAACACACAGAGATATCCTATATAGTACTTTCAAACACAAATACAGTTGCAAGCTAAGTACTGCTTATGACAGTGTGCTGGCTTGCTTGCAATAGTACAGTAGAACTACAAGGGCCAGCAACTGACTGTGGCCTGTATGCAGTGTGTAACCCACACAGATATCAATAACAGATACAGTTGAAAGCTAAGCACAGTTTATGATGATAGATAGTGTGCTGGCTTGTAATAGAAGACAATAGTAGAACTGCAAGGCCCAGCAATGACTGTGGCCTACCCTGTATGCAGGCCACACACACACACACACACACACACACGCACGCACGCGCACACACACACACACACACACACACACATAGAATAAGAATGGAATATGAGCCCTCAAAAAGGGGTTTTGTTTTGGGGTGGTTTCAGCAATAAAGAACAGCCTAGCTAACTGTCCCTGTCTCTCTGTGGGCTGTATGCAGTGTCACCCACAAAGAGAGCTATGCTTTAGTAAGTTAAATCACAAATACAGTGAAAAGATATGCAATGGTATGGTAATACAGTGGTGGGACTACAAATCCCAGCTGGCCTGGCTGGCATCTCTCTGTGGGCTCTATGTATGCAGTGTCACCCACAAAGACAGCTCTGCTTTAGTAGATTAAATCACAAATACAGTGAAAAGATATACAATGGTATGGTAATACAGTGGTTGGACTACAAATCCCAGCTGGCTTGAGTGGCAACTGTCTGTGGGCTCTATGTATGCAGTGTCACCCACAAAGACAGCTATGCTTTAGTAAGCTAAATCACAAATACAGTGAAAAGATATGCAATGGTAATACAGAGTGTGGGCCTGGCACAGTACAGCAACTAGGCCCAGCTGCGACAGGGCTGTATCTTTTTGCCTGTCTGTGGTGGTCACAAAAAAAAAAAAAAAAAAAAACAGATCAGAAGAATATAGCTCTCAAAAGAGCTTTTTGTGGAGTGCTTTCAGCAACAAGATTGAGTGAGGAGCAAGCTAACAACAGCCTAACTAACGCTTTCCCTAGCTCTCCAGCAAGCTCTCCCTGCTCTCACTATAGCAGCATCAGCTGACTGAGAACATGGCCGACGCTGCAGCGTTTTTATAGGGGGGCGGGGGTCCGTGGGTGAGCGCAGCCTTATTGGCTGCCATGTGTCTTCTGACTGTGATATAGAGGGTCAACGTTTAGCCCAATGATGAGGTATAGGAGGCGGGTTGAACGCGCTATGTATTCGCTACACACCGCAGGCGCGGGTAGCTGATATCCACGCGAACTACCTGCCGGCCGAACCATTCAGGCCATCTCTAATTATGATTGGCCAATGACTGACCAATGTTACCACCGCCATCATGTAGTATAAGAGTTTACCTGCATAATGTGCTCATAGTATTCCATATCTGTTGACCCTCATACTACAGAAATCCAGAAATAAATGAACTTTTATCATCCACTGAAAGCATCCCTGTTTTTCTATTTTGCACATTTAGTGCATACAGGTGGTGAAGTGGAGAGATACACCAGAAGAGTATACCTGCGCTGTGAAACAGTAATATTACATTGATCTATTGGATGTGAGGATTCATCCCTACACAGCAGCAACCTACTTAAAGTCTATTGGGGCGCTACAGGTTTTTTCTTAGGAAGTAAGTGAAGCCAGCCAGAGCCCAGCATGGAGAAGAGACTGCGGGGACAGCGGGGACACGTGCCGGGGGAACAGGTAATGTATTGCTGCTAGCGGTGGTCGTCGGACATTCGAACGCTGCTATCGACACACTCCCGACCCGCCGGCGATCGAGCAAAATTTTCCGCGCGGACAGATGGACAAGATCAATCGATTTTGGACGGAAATCGGTCGATTGGGCAGCGTTTGCGCGTCGATTTCTGAGCAGATTCGATCACAGTGATCGAATCTGCTGTCTATAGGTGGGAAATCGGGTAAGTGTATGGGCACCTTTAAACAGCTTAGTTCGATAAAGACTGATCAAGTTAAAGATACTAAATCCATTGCATTACTTATCACCACTGTGCTAGCAAGCTAGGGGGAAGCCTGCAGTTACAATTTAATTCTCCAGGTGGCATTAATGTACTTGGGCATGAGTTTGTGATAAAGGAATGGAATATTAAACATGAGGAGTCTCAGAAGACCAACGGTGACCTGACCAAGCACCAGCAGGGTTGGTACCCTGAGCACCAGGAATGGAGCACTAATGTCTTAGGGGAAAACGCACAGCTAGTTACAGGAGCAGCAGTCACACACTGGTTGTGACGCTAAAGAGCTATCACTCAAATGATGCAATCTCTCAGCTCTCTATTTAAATCCTAAAGTAGTATTATATATCTACAGTACTAATTCTTGCAATAAAGTGTTGGAATATGTTGCGGTACACTGTTCCCAACAGTGTTTTAAAAAGAACAGTTCATTTAGGTCTCTCAGCTGGACTCACACAAGTAGACTGTGAATCTCGCTGGTAGACTGCATGTTCTGAGATGGGTGGAATCCACAAAGAACAACTTTCAAAGAAATTGTTCATCTGTAAACCTCACATACCTATAAAGCATTTAGCCAGCAACAATAGAAAGCTTTTCAGAAGTCTCTCATCACAGCCTGTGTGAAAAAAAATGCCTTTTTACCAGCTGTTTGTTGTGACACAGTGTGTCAGCGTCAGGCTAGAGCTATACCATAGACCTGTACTCCCCCCCCCCCTCCTTCACAATGAGATCTCCCTGGCTGTAAACTGTTTACTTTACACAGAATAAGAGACGCAGGATCAGGCACGCAGAACTGCAGCTGATGATTATTTACACACATTTGAAGCTATATTTCTGCTTTCTATCACTCTGAACTCACAGTATTACAGCCAGTGAAGATTGTGTCTGTATGCTGGATGTGTTGGACACAGTTCTCCATAGTAATGCCCACAGTGAAAACTGTTCTCTGTAAATGTCATATTTTCTTCAAATAAAACATGAAAAGCTGAAAAAAGCCTTTGTATTTGTAAGGAACCTGGTCCTGTTCTTTTCTGGCCTGCTGGTGGTGGTGTTTTGGACTGCCTGGACTTTTGCACTTTGCCACCAGCAGGGGGGTTTATGGACTTACAGCAGTCATGGACTTCTGCTCACCACCAGCAGAGGGCTCTGTGGATTGTGAGCAGCCCTGATGGACAGCAGGCAGCTTGTCTCCTTCCTGGAGTATTTAACCACTTGAGGACCACAGTCTTTCTACCCCTTAAAGAGAATCTGTATTGTTAAAATCGCACAAAAATAAACATACCAGTGCGTTAGGGGACATCTCCTATTACCCTCTGTCACAATTTCGCCGCTCCTCGCCGCATTAAAAGTGGTTAAAAACAGTTTTAAAAAGTTTGTTTATAAACAAACAAAATGGCCACCAAAACAGGAAGTAGGTTGATGTACAGTATGTCCACACATAGAAAATACATCCATACACAAGCAGGCTGTATACAGCCTTCCTTTTGAATCTCAAGAGATCATTGTGTGTTTCTTTCCCCCTGCATCTCTCATGCACTGAAGTTTCAGGCTGCTCGTTTCTTCATGCAAACAGCTTTGCCTTTGTCTGTAATTCCTCAGTATGTGAAAGCCCAGCCAGCTCAGAGGATGATTTATCCAGCTTGTAAAAGATAAGAGAGAAGAGAGAAGCTGCCATAATCTAAATAATACACAGGCAGTGTGCAGAGAGGGGCCTGGAAGGCGGAATTCATAGCAGAACCACAACACTGAAGAACTTGGCAGCCTTCCAGACACAGCCTGACAAGTCTGACAGGGGAAAGATACATTGATTTATTACAGAGACTGTGATAGTACAAAGTGCTGCAGTAAGCTAGAACACATTAGAATAGCTTTTGGAACTTGTAGGATGATAAAAAACAGGATGCAATTTTTGTTACGGAGTCTCTTTAAGGACCAGGCACTTTTTTTCCATTCAGACCACTGCAGCTTTCACGGTTTATTGCTCGCTCATACAACCTACCACCTAAATGAATTTTGGCTCCTTTCTTGTCACTAATAAAGCTTTCTTTTGGTGCTATTTGATTGCTCCTGCGATTTTTACTTTTTATTATATTCATCAAAAAAGACATGAATTTTGGCAAAAAAATGATTTTTTTAACTTTCTGTGCTGACATTTTTCAAATAAAGTAAAATTTCTGTATACATGCAGCGCGAAAAATGTGGACAAACATGTTTTTGATAAAAAAAAACCATTCAGTGTAAATTTATTGGTTTGGGTAAAAGTTATACCGTTTACAAACTATGGTGCAAAAAGTGAATTTTCCCATTTTCAAGCATCTATGACTTTTCTGACCCCCTGTCATGTTTCATGAGGGGCTAGAATTCCAGGATAGTATAAATACCCCCCAAATGACCCCATTTTGGAAAGAAGACATCCCAAAGTATTCACTGAGAGGCATAGTGAGTTCATAGAAGATATTATTTTTTGTCACAAGTAAGCGGAAAATGACACTTTGTCCATTTCTGCTAACTTGCGACAAAAAAAAATGAAATCTTCCACGGACTCACCATGCCCCTCTCTGAATACCTTGAAGTGTCTACTTTCCAAAATGGGGTCATTTGTGGGGTGTGTTTACTGTCCTAACATTTTGGGGGGTGCTAAATTGTAAGCACCCCTGTAAAGCCTAAAGGTGCTCATTGGACTTTGGACCCCTTAGCGCAGTTAGGCTGCAAAAAAGTGCCACACATGTGGTATTGCCATACTCAGTAGAAGTACTATAATGTGTTTTGGGGTGTATTTTTACACATACCCATGCTGGGTGGGAGAAATATCTCTGTAAATGACAATGTTTTCATTTTTTTTACACACAATTGTCCATTTACAGAGTTATTTCTCCCACCCAGCATGGGTATGTGTAAAAATACACCACAAAACACATTATACTACTTCTCCCGAGTACGGCGATACCACATGTGTGGCACTTTTTTGCACCCTAACTGCGCTAAAGGGCCCAAAGTCCAATGAGTACCTTTAGGATTTCACAGGTCATTTTGCAGGAATTTGATTTCCAGACTACTCCTCACGGTTTAGGGCCCCTAAAATGCCAGGGCAGTATAGGAACCCCACAAATGACCCCATTTTAGAAAGAAGACACCCCAAGGTATTCCGTTAGGAGTATGGTGAGTTCATAGAAGATTTTATTTTTTGTCACAAGTTAGTGGAAAATGACACTTTGTGAAAAAAACAATAAAAATCAATTTTCCGCTAAGTGGCAGGGGGTGATTGATGGGTTTATTAGGGGGTGCTTGGGTGTACACAGGGGCGTGCTGGGGTGGTCAGGGGGGGTCCTGAGGGCTGAGGTGGGTGATCGGGGGGTCTGTGGGTGCAAAAAACCTGTTTGCTGCTCTCACTACAGGGCTGCCTCCTCCTCGGACGATCCGTGCGAAGCTGCGTGCAGAGGAGGAGGAGGCAGCCTGTATAATACACTTTGTCATGTAAACAAAGTGTATTATACATTTCTATTGGCCAGATCGTAAATTTAAACCCCGCCGGCGCTGCTAATTGGCCGGCGGGGTATCGGGCATAGATGACGCGATCGCTCCCCGTACACGCCTTAAGGACCCGCCGCCGTCAGGCGTATTGCGGTCCTTAAGGCATCCACTTTGCCGCCGCCCATGGGCTGTGGGCGGTCGGCAAGTGGTTAAGGTCTGCCTCTTCCACCTGCTGGTTGCCAGAACATTGATCTCCTAGGTCTGAGCTCCTGGACATTCTGATTCCTGATTCCCTGCTCCAGATTCTGTGGATGGCTTCCTGTTTATGAACCTGTATTCTGTCTTGATCTTGTCTTCTGCTTAATCCCTGATTCCGTGTTCTCTGATTACCTGTTGCTGACTTTGCTCTCCTGCTGACTCTGAGATTCTGTCTGATCCCTGGTGTATGACGATTGTGTGTATATATATACTGTACATATATATATATTCTGTAGTTAGATAGATAGTCAGGTGTACATTTATCCCTACTTCTGAATTATCATGTATATTGCATGACATCGCATTTATGTTGGGTTATTACTACTATTGCTTCTCTGAGTTATTGTATGTATTGCATGCTGCGCATGGGATTGCACGATATTGCCTTTAAATTGGTTTATGAGCATTTATCAATAAAACATCATTTTGCACCTCATTCTCTGTTTCCAGTGTCTGTATACTGTAAACTGTGGTCAAACCTTGCTCTTGATCTCAGACCCGTTACAGTATTGCTATATGCTAGTAATTACTGGAAATATATGTGGCATTTAGAATTTTAGTTAACTTAGATTGTTGTCCTTTACATGCAAATCTCAACAGTTGATAATATAGTGTTGCTTAAAGAGACACTGAAGTCTCAAAAAAGTGTTTAATATGTTTGCCCTAACTAAACCACCGCATTCCCGCCACTGTAATCTATCTAAATCCCCCCTAACTCGCCCTCTTTCTCCCCCGCAAAATCCACGACTTTCTTGGTTGTGGATTTTGCTGCCCTCTACTCTTCCGTGTGAGGCAGAGCTATGAGCTGCAGCCCTGCCTCACACGTGTCTGTCAGTGGCGGATCTCTGCCTCTCCCCCGCTCCTCTCAGTGAAGGAAGACTGAGAGGGGCGGGGGTGAGCCGGCGATGCGCCGCTGACAGACGTGCTGAGAGACAGAGTGATTCAAAAATGTGAGAAAGAAGTATCTGAGATTAGAATTAGCAGGTTTCAAAATGATTGGCAGGATTATAAGAAAAGGGTGGCTTATAAGTGGCAAGTGGAAAACAACAAAAGGAAAAAGAAAGAGGAGGAAGCTAAAAAGGTGAGTATGGGTGATCAGGAGATCAGTGATGAAATGGAGAACAGTGGGGGAGGGATGCCCACGTTTGAGCCAGAGAGGACACAGGAGACTGACTGGAACAGAGGGGGCCCAGCTGGGAGATATGGGAGAAGAGCATATGGGTCACCTAACAGGAGGCACCCCAGATTTGAGCGGGAGGAGCAATGGGAGGTACCAAAGTACAGTAGAGGAAGGGGGCAGAGAGCAAATAGAGGGCAATATGGGGGGGTTCCCCGTAGCCAGCAACCTATGCTGGCTCAAAGCCCATATAGGAGGAACCCTGCTAAGGGAAGCTGGGAAGAGAGGGAAAGAAGAAATGGGATGCTCCCAACCTTTAACAGATATGAACCCCTTGAACGGGAAACGGATGAGGTCGTTCACCATCATTTTTTAGGGGACAGGAGGGGAGGACAGGATCAGTGGCAAGAAATAGAGTATCAAATACGGAATACAAGAAAAAGAGAAATAGAAGAGGACACAGAGGGAGCGGATATGAAAAGAAGGAAGTGAAGGGGGCAGGTATATTCAACATTAGCGGGGTGACTGTAACCCCAGCTGAACTGAAAATTTTAGACAAAGGTTTGAAATATGCCCCGAAACAAGGTGTAAATAAATTTGATGTGTACATTGACACTCATAAGTTCATTAGAAAAATGAACATTAAGAAATATTTTTTATCCAAGGAGGGCCCTACTAATAGGGCCAATATAGGTGCAGCAACGCAACAGTACATCCATACTAATTTGAGGAATCGCTCGACATTCAATCCACCGGACCTAACGAAAGATAGCACTGTGAAAAGTTTTAAAAATATGGTTCTAAAAGATCTGGAAACATTAAAAATTAACAGCAATAAAACAGAAAGCAGACAGATTAAGGAACTGAGGAAGAGAAAGGAGATCCTCATCAGACCGGCTGACAAAGGAGGGGGTGTTGTCATTATGCATGAATCTCAGTATAAGCAGGAAGTATACAACATCCTGGGGGACACCATGACCTATAGGCGCCTGAAGGGTGACCCGACAGGTGAGTATAAAGAGGAAATGAGGAAAATTCTGAGAAAAGGGCTTGATAAAGGCATATTAAATGATGCTGAATTCAAATACCTAATGATAGACGCACCCCGGATACCAGTAATGTACATTAACCCCAAAATCCATAAGAGTCAGACCCAGCCCCCTGGTAGACCCATTATTAGTGGGATTGGGGGTTTGAATCAGAGACTAGGGGAATATGTGGACCAGTTTCTGCAGCCGGTTGTGGGAACTCTACCATACTTGCTAAAGGATACTAAACATTTCCTGCAGACGATCAACGGGACTCGGGCCAATGATGACAATATATTGGTTACTGCAGATGTTACGGCACTGTATACGATAATACCGCATGAGAAAGCGTTGGATGCTGTGAGAAGGGCTTTGGGTGAACAAAATTCACTTGGTGAGGAACAAATTGAGTTTATTTTGGAAATATTACAATACTCTTTATCACACAATTATTTTTGGTTTGATGGGAAATTTTATTTACAAGCGGTTGGCTGTGCTATGGGGGCTAAATATGCCCCCAGCGTAGCAAATATTTTTATGGACCAGTGGGAGAGAAGGGTTCTGGGAATGCCACAAAGCAGCAAGGTAAAAAATTGGCAGCGTTTTATAGATGATTTATTTTGGATATGGGAGGGGGATGCTGAACAATTAAAGCAATATGTACAGTGGCTTAACCACAATGAATTGGGGATTGAGCTCACTATGAAGTGTAGCACTGAGGAAATTGACTTCCTGGACATCGTTGTAATGAAAAGAGATGGGACTCTGGGTACTAAGACCTTTTTCAAAAAAACTGACAGGAACTCGTACATACCAACGCAGAGCTGTCACCATCCCAACTGGATGGCGAATATACCTAAGGGTCAGTTTAGCAGGATACGTAGGAATTGCTCTAATATAAGTGATTACATCATGCAGGCAGAAATGCTAATAGAAAGATTTGTCGACAAAGGATATAATGTCGAGCCCCATTGATTTGTGTATCATGTGATGCGGGGGGAATGTATATAGCGTCTTCTCGCTCTGATTGGCCCTAGCCCCTGATGAGTCATAGGACGAAACTAGTTGGGCGTGGCCTAGAGGAGCGAGGGACGCTGAGAGAGCTCTACAGGATCTTATATGCGCAATTGTTTCTACTAATTTGTAAGTGCACTACGTTTTAAACCTTTTAATAAAAGAAGATTTTACACTATGTTTGGCCTTGTTTGAGCCCTAGGAGAGTTGCCAATAAGGGAATACGCCTGGTGTCATCTATGAAGTGATTATTGCTGGTCTGTGCTGGGTCAGCCAGACTTTGTGGTGAGAGGCTTTGTTGATCATTTGGTGGTGGAGCACTGGGTGCTGTTGGTTAAACCGGGAGCACGGGTGAAATAGAATCCATTTGCAGCATACAGTGTTACACTATTGGAGTGTCTCTTCTGTCTTTCATGATTTGAGCAAAAAGCAGAGGAAGGAAGATACGCTGGAACACTGAGTAAACACTGGCTGGGCCAGAAGCGCTTTTGGCTGATCCTGAGAGGGGCAGCTGTCATTTCTGGTGAGCGTAAACTTTAACCATATGATTCAGGAAGTCTGAAGCATTTTCCTTAAGAGGGCTGGAAGAAGGACTTTGTGGACTCTGTCACAAATTTCCCCATACCATCAGAAAAAATCATTATTGTCCCTGTATTGTTGCTGTTTTTTACTATGTACTATGATCAGTTGTGGACTATACACCTATAGCTTGCTGTAAGAGCGCCCTGTTTTATCTTAAATATTCCTTTACAGAGTGATACACACACTTTCTACAGGTGCGATCCAGTTAAAGCAGTGTTACACTGTAAGAAGGGAAACATTTGAGGAGCGCACATTTTAGGTTTAGAATTTGATTAATATTTTATTGTGATATACCTGTGCAGCACACTCAGTTTTTATGATGGAGGTATTTAATATCAGGAATAGAGCAGCCATAGATATTGACAAAATCTTTGTAAAAGAACCTGATCCTAACCATCAAAATGCAGACGGCTTATTTAAGCAGCTGCAACATTTGATGGTTAGGGAAACTAACACCTGGTGGGATTTAGCTAGCCTCAAGAAACAGGCAGCAGAAGGAATTATCCCGAAAAGGTATAGATGGGATGTATTGCCCAATGATGGAGAGGAGAATGATGATAATGATAGAGAACTGGGGGAATTCCTGAATAATTGTGGTATCAATCTTCTGAAACTGCTAGCCAAAAGGAAGCAAAGTAGACTAGAGAGGCTAGGCAAAGAAATTGATAGTATTAAAAGTAGACTAGAACCGTTCAAAGAGGATGAAGAATTTAACACCAATGCTAACACATTGAACAAGGTGATTCAAAAATGTGAGAAAGAAGTATCTGAGATTAGAATTAGCAGGTTTCAAAATGATTGGCAGGATTATAAGAAAAAGGTGGCTTATAAGTGGCAAGTGGAAAACAACAAAAGGAAAAAGAAAGAGGAGGAAGCTAAAAAGGTGAGTATGGGTGATCAGGAGATCAGTGATGAAATGGAGAACAGTGGGGGAGGGATGCCCACGTTTGAGCCAGAGAGGACACAGGAGACTGACTGGAACAGAGGGGGCCCAGCTGGGAGATATGGGAGAAGAGCATATGGGTCACCTAACAGGAGGCACCCCAGATTTGAGCGGGAGGAGCAATGGGAGGTACCAAAGTACAGTAGAGGAAGGGGGCAGAGAGCAAATAGAGGGCAATATGGGGGGGTTCCCCGTAGCCAGCAACCTATGCTGGCTCAAAGCCCATATAGGAGGAACCCTGCTAAGGGAAGCTGGGAAGAGAGGGAAAGAAGAAATGGGATGCTCCCAACCTTTAACAGATATGAACCCCTTGAACGGGAAACGGATGAGGTCGTTCACCATCATTTTTTAGGGGACAGGAGGGGAGGACAGGATCAGTGGCAAGAAATAGAGTATCAAATACGGAATACAAGAAAAAGAGAAATAGAAGAGGACACAGAGGGAGCGGATATGAAAAGAAGGAAGTGAAGGGGGCAGGTATATTCAACATTAGCGGGGTGACTGTAACCCCAGCTGAACTGAAAATTTTAGACAAAGGTTTGAAATATGCCCCGAAACAAGGTGTAAATAAATTTGATGTGTACATTGACACTCATAAGTTCATTAGAAAAATGAACATTAAGAAATATTTTTTATCCAAGGAGGGCCCTACTAATAGGGCCAATATAGGTGCAGCAACGCAACAGTACATCCATACTAATTTGAGGAATCGCTCGACATTCAATCCACCGGACCTAACGAAAGATAGCACTGTGAAAAGTTTTAAAAATATGGTTCTAAAAGATCTGGAAACATTAAAAATTAACAGCAATAAAACAGAAAGCAGACAGATTAAGGAACTGAGGAAGAGAAAGGAGATCCTCATCAGACCGGCTGACAAAGGAGGGGGTGTTGTCATTATGCATGAATCTCAGTATAAGCAGGAAGTATACAACATCCTGGGGGACACCATGACCTATAGGCGCCTGAAGGGTGACCCGACAGGTGAGTATAAAGAGGAAATGAGGAAAATTCTGAGAAAAGGGCTTGATAAAGGCATATTAAATGATGCTGAATTCAAATACCTAATGATAGACGCACCCCGGATACCAGTAATGTACATTAACCCCAAAATCCATAAGAGTCAGACCCAGCCCCCTGGTAGACCCATTATTAGTGGGATTGGGGGTTTGAATCAGAGACTAGGGGAATATGTGGACCAGTTTCTGCAGCCGGTTGTGGGAACTCTACCATACTTGCTAAAGGATACTAAACATTTCCTGCAGACGATCAACGGGACTCGGGCCAATGATGACAATATATTGGTTACTGCAGATGTTACGGCACTGTATACGATAATACCGCATGAGAAAGCGTTGGATGCTGTGAGAAGGGCTTTGGGTGAACAAAATTCACTTGGTGAGGAACAAATTGAGTTTATTTTGGAAATATTACAATACTCTTTATCACACAATTATTTTTGGTTTGATGGGAAATTTTATTTACAAGCGGTTGGCTGTGCTATGGGGGCTAAATATGCCCCCAGCGTAGCAAATATTTTTATGGACCAGTGGGAGAGAAGGGTTCTGGGAATGCCACAAAGCAGCAAGGTAAAAAATTGGCAGCGTTTTATAGATGATTTATTTTGGATATGGGAGGGGGATGCTGAACAATTAAAGCAATATGTACAGTGGCTTAACCACAATGAATTGGGGATTGAGCTCACTATGAAGTGTAGCACTGAGGAAATTGACTTCCTGGACATCGTTGTAATGAAAAGAGATGGGACTCTGGGTACTAAGACCTTTTTCAAAAAAACTGACAGGAACTCGTACATACCAACGCAGAGCTGTCACCATCCCAACTGGATGGCGAATATACCTAAGGGTCAGTTTAGCAGGATACGTAGGAATTGCTCTAATATAAGTGATTACATCATGCAGGCAGAAATGCTAATAGAAAGATTTGTCGACAAAGGATATAATAGACAACAGCTGGAGTGCACATCGGAGGATGTCATGCGGGAGGGGAGAGAGAAGTTATTACACACTTCCAGGAATGCCAAGAATCAAGGGAATAGTAGGTCCAGCGCTTTCGAACATGCGGTATTGTTACAATTCAATTCCCAATATAGACAAGTAGAAAGAATTTATAAGAGACACTGGGGCTTGCTAAGGAATGACCCCATTCTGGGTAAAGTACTTCCAGAACAACCAAAATTTATTTACAGGCGAGCGGAGAACCTACAGCAGAGACTGGTCAAAACATATGTAGAGGGTCCAAGTATAAAAAATAAGACAGATGCATGGGGTAATGTCGGTTTTTACCCTTGCCGACAATGCACCACATGTGAGGAAGCACAGGGAGTTAAGTTGAAAGAAATCATGTCAAACCAGACTGGGAAAAACTACAAAATTAATGAGTTTATCCACTGCTGCAGCACGCATGTGGTTTACCTATTGTGGTGCCCATGCGGGCTGCAGTATGTGGGACGGACTAAAAGATCCCTTAAAAAACGTGTAGGTGAGCACATTGCAAATATAAAGAGGGGCTTTGGGGGACATAGTGTATCAAAGCACTTCCTAGAAAAACATGGACGTAACCCAGCCCTACTAAAATTCTGTGGAATACAAAAACTCACAACCAAATGGCGAGGATGCCATAAAATTAGAGAAATCTCACGAATGGAAACAAAATGGATTTATGAACTACACACAATGGTGCCAGGTGGATTGAATGTTGAGCTAGACATCAATTGTTTTATAGCAGATGATTAGGAAATGTGGTGGGGTTACTGATCGCACCATGGGACACCCATTAGCTGTCTGCAATGTGTGTTGGGATGGTGACATATGGGTGAACCAGTGGGACGTTATTGATGTGCATTGTCGGCTGATATGTGCTAATTAGCACCAAATATGTTATGTACTGATGGACTGGTGGTAGCTGGCACCTATCTGGGGGGATGGGATGGGTAATTATAACCCACACATGGTAATGGAGGAGGGGCTCAGCATGATTCATGAGTTATGAGCACAATAAGTAGAAATATAAGAATAAGGGGAAATGTAAATTGCTCAACCCCCCATTTCTATTCTTCCTTCTCCTCTCCCCCCCCTCCCTAAAAGAGGCCCCACAAAAGCTTTAAGCAGAATCCTAATAAATAAAAAACTGAGCCCTTTTATTTTTATGTTAAGTTTAGATTAATGGCACTGCGGAGAGTGCCCCTTTAGAGGAATAGTGGGGCTAACCATAGAGGAACCCCTCCTCACAGAGGAACTCCTCCTCACACGACTCATATATAAGTTTAAGCAGAACCCTGAAAACAAAACACTGAGTCCTTTACTCTATTTCAATGTTAAGTTTAGATCACAGTCATTGCGGAGAGTGCCCCCTTGTGGGAACAGTGAGGGGTTAACTACAAGGGAGCTCCTCCCTACAGAGGAAATCCTCTCCATACGATTGTATTGGTAAGGCTAGAGCAGAAAGGATCTCCCAGCCACCGTAGATCAGGTTGGGAGGTATAGGAGAGGAATGCTGGGTAATGTAGTTTAGGCCGGGGACGCAATGTATCTGGCGTTCTAGCACGGACATGGAACATTTCCGTGCAGATGATGCAGAGCATGACGGCAGAAGCGTGACCTAGTTTACCCTATTACAACCCTGGCTGAATAAGGAAAAGGAAGGAGCAGGGCAGATGGGAAATGTAGTTCGGGCGGGAACATCCAATGTGGGGATGATAAGCTAGGGATGCACAGCCAATAACAAGCCCTTATCCCCAGGAGGGGCTGTGCTTTAGAAATGCCAGCCAATTGTGGCGCCTGAGAATATGACGAGTGAACTATGTCGAGCCCCATTGATTTGTGTATCATGTGATGCGGGGGGAATGTATATAGCGTCTTCTCGCTCTGATTGGCCCTAGCCCCTGATGAGTCATAGGACGAAACTAGTTGGGCGTGGCCTAGAGGAGCGAGGGACGCTGAGAGAGCTCTACAGGATCTTATATGCGCAATTGTTTCTACTAATTTGTAAGTGCACTACGTTTTAAACCTTTTAATAAAAGAAGATTTTACACTATGTTTGGCCTTGTTTGAGCCCTAGGAGAGTTGCCAATAAGGGAATACGCCTGGTGTCATCTATGAAGTGATTATTGCTGGTCTGTGCTGGGTCAGCCAGACTTTGTGGTGAGAGGCTTTGTTGATCATTTGGTGGTGGAGCACTGGGTGCTGTTGGTTAAACCGGGAGCACGGGTGAAATAGAATCCATTTGCAGCATACAGTGTTACACTATTGGAGTGTCTCTTCTGTCTTTCATGATTTGAGCAAAAAGCAGAGGAAGGAAGATACGCTGGAACACTGAGTAAACACTGGCTGGGCCAGAAGCGCTTTTGGCTGATCCTGAGAGGGGCAGCTGTCATTTCTGGTGAGCGTAAACTTTAACCATATGATTCAGGAAGTCTGAAGCATTTTCCTTAAGAGGGCTGGAAGAAGGACTTTGTGGACTCTGTCACAAATTTCCCCATACCATCAGAAAAAATCATTATTGTCCCTGTATTGTTGCTGTTTTTTACTATGTACTATGATCAGTTGTGGACTATACACCTATAGCTTGCTGTAAGAGCGCCCTGTTTTATCTTAAATAATGGCTGAAATCGACCAGTGCATGGGCCCCTTGTCAAAAGATGTTCAATAAAGAAAATTAATTTTAATGCAACAAGCAGCACCAGGATCTCTTCAACTTCTCTCTACACGTTATTTTAATTTTAGTATTTATCATTTATATAGTGTATAGAGTATACACTATATATAACTCTATATACTCTATATATAGAGTTATATAGAGTATATTGTCTTGTCACTGACTGTCCCTCAGAGGCACTCACAATCTAATCATTACTATAGTAGTATGACTACTGTATGTATTGTGTAGTGTATTTTTTTTTTTTTTAGGGGGAAGCCAATGAACTTTTCTGTATGTTTTTGGGGTGTGGGGGGAAACTGGAGTGCCCAGAGGAAACCCGCACTGGCAGTATACAAACTTCATGCAGATAGTGCCCTGGCTGGAATTTGAACCGGGGAGCCAGCGCTGCAAGGCAAGAGAGCTAACCATTATGTCAGCGTGCCTTAATGCATTTAAACTATTAACAACTCCATAATAGTGTCAAGTAAGTGTAGTACCTGCACTTATGCTTAATAATCCCATTCAGTCACCAGACCTGAATAAGGTACTCTGAGGGCTGGAACCCACTAGAGCGATTTCTTAAACGTTTAGGGAGCGTGAGAAATCGATAGCGATTTCCCTAAACGTTCTGCCAATGTAAATGGATGGTGCAAATTCCACAGAAGCGATTTCGATTAGCAAAATTGCAAACGAAGGACATGCAGCATTTTGTTAGCGTTTGCGCTTCAATGTAAAGAATATAATCACTGGCGTAATCGCTCATCAAAACTTGCACGGAGCGATTTTGCTAGCGTTTTAAAGTTAATGTACACTGTAACAAAATTTAAAATAATTGAAAAGGACCAATCAGACTTTAAAACGCTAATCGCTACACAACCGCTGGCAAATTGATTACACTTTCTAAAATCGCTCCCTAAAACGCTCATGAAATCGCTTAAAAACTGCTCATATAAAACGCTAGCGATTGCGATTAGCGATAGGGTTTTGTAGTGGGTTCCAGGCCTGAAGAAATAATAATACTTCCTCTACAACAGAAAAGGGTGCCCAGCTGAAGTTATCTTATTCTTAATTTGGATATAGATAGGTTATTTTGGGATAGGTGCTTTTTTATCATAGACAAGAGCTCTACAGGAAAACTCTCATTTCCTTAAAAAAATCATGGCTAGACAATCTTGTAATTTAAAGTTATTTAAATGTACTTTCTATTTCAGGCTGGAAACTGCATTGAGCTTCTTAAAATATCAGCTTAATGTTGGTAGTAGTCTACACCTGCCCGCAGTATCGCTTCCTGAGGCATTGCAAGTGTTTCTGGGTAATAGCTTCATAGGTAATATGTACAGATGAATCTGTCAGTGCTTTAGGAACACCTTGTACTTGGTGTGTTTACTAAGATCCCATGGGATTCAATAATGAACCATTACTGGAAGTCAGTCCTTGCAAACTTATGCCCGTTAAATCAGCTTGAGAGTTTTTATTACATCGTATCTGCACCCTCTTCCATCACTTTAATCCAACTTTGTTCATACAAGGGTCATCCGAAAAGTAACAGCTGTTCTCATTTAATTAATTAAGGAAAGATTTTATTTTAGACATGCAGTATCTTCTGATTTTTCTCCACATAATCGCCTCCTTTATTTAAACATTTATCATAACTTCTTACACAGTTCTCAATCCCATTGTTGCAGAATTATGTTCCTCACCCATGAGTTGAAGGTATCAGAGATGGAGGGCTTCATGTTAATGCTGCTGAAAAAACAGTCACCGGCATTCTAAAGTCATGTGACAAATGATGAGCTGGGAGGGGCAGTAGACAATTTTTCCCTGTGAGCACAGACTTGACTTCACAACTTTCTCCTTCTGTTTCTGAGAGATTAAGTCTTTGTGGCCAGCACTACAGCTGCAGATCAGCAGAGCCTTATCTTCCTGTCCAGTTGCTCCCTGCTCGGTGTGCGAGAAAAGATTTAACCCTTCACACACCTCCCGTAGTGTTGATTAAATTGTTAAATAAAATGCACTGAGAAATGGTTTCTTATTACACTTTGGGTAGGGTTGCGAGAGGTACATGTGGCCCATATAAATATGCTGGGGAGGTGGTGAGAAGGCCTTCATGGTTTATTACGCTGAGCAAGGGGAAATGGACAGGGAGATAACACTTTGCTGACATGTAGCTTCAGTGCTTGCCACAAAAAGTGAAACTCTCAGCAACAGATAGTAGAGGGAGGAGGTGGGTGGGGTCTGTTGATCTCTGTTTCTGAAGAGATACTTTGGTCATGTGATTCTTTTTTTTTTTCAAAAATAACTTCTCTGGAATGACCGCATCAAATATTAACATCATATTACTAATGGCACTGTCTCCTATTCACCGTTTGCTTCAGGTAACACAGCTGACGGCTAACTGATTGACAGGAAGTGGTGATCATTTTTGGCTTTCTTTTCCCGGGCCAGTGCAGAATAAGGCAGAATTGCAGGTCCTTACATATGTTAGGCTGTCACAGTTCACTCTTCTGGAATTAGTTAAGCTGGGTACTCACATCAGATATAAATCTTTGGAAAACGAGGAATCAATCTGCCACATAGGTTAGGATGCAGTGGCATAGCTACAGACCGTGGGGCCCCGATGCGGAATTTGGATTGGGCCCCCATATCCTTCCATTCCTACATTAAAAAATGTGCTTCCTTTCACCAAAGTATGGTAGCCAGATGTGCTCCCCCTCCCTCCCACCTAGTATGGTAGCCAGATGTGCTCCCCCTCCCTCCCACCCAGTATGGTAGCCAGATGTGCTCCCCCTTCCTCCCACCCCAGTATGGTAGCCAGATGTGCTCCCCCTCCCTCCCATCCAGTATGGAAGCCAGATGTGCTCCCTCCCGCCCCAGTATGGTAGCCAGATGTGCTCCCCCCTCCCTCCCACCCTAGGATGGTAGCCAGATGTGCTTCCCCTTCCCTCCCACCCAAGTATGGTAGCCAGATGGGCTCCCCCCTTCTTCCCATCCCAGAATGGTAGCCAGATGGGCTCACCCTCTCTCCCACCCCAGTATGATAACCAGATGGGCTCCACTCCTTCACCCTGCTCCCCTTTCACCCCAGTATTGTGGCTAGATGTGCCTCAACCCCTCACCCGCCTTCTTCTCCCACTCCGGTCTGGTAGCTAGATGTGCCTCACTCCCTCACCCCACTCCCCGTCCACCCCAGTCTGGTAGCTAGATGTGCACCACTCCCTCACCCCCTCCCCGTCCACCCCAGTATGGTACCTAGATGTGCCCCACTCCCTCACCCCCTCCCCGTCCAGCCCAGTCTGGTAGCTAGATGGGGCCCCGATGCGGAATTTGGATCAGGCCCCCACATTCTTTCATTCCTACATTAAAAAATGTGCTCCCTTTCACCAAAGTATGGTAGCCAGATGTGCTCCCCCCTCCCTCCCACCCAGTATGGTAGCCAGATGTGCTCCCCCCTCCCTTCCACCCAGTATGGTAGCCAGATGTGCTCCCCCCTCCCTCCCAGTATGGTAGCCAGATGTGCTTCCCCTCCCTCCCACCCAGTATGGTAGCCAGGTGTGCCCCCCCCTTCCCTCCCACCCAGTATGGTAGCTAGATGTGCCCCTTCCCTCCCACCTAGTATGGTAGCCAGATGTGCTCCCCCTCCCTCCTACCCAGTATGGTAGCCAGATGTGCTCCCCCTTCCTCCCACCCCAGTATGGTAGCCAGATGTGCCCCCCTCCCTCCCACCCAGTATGGTAGCCAGATGTGCTTCCCCTTCCCCCCACCCAGTATGGTAGCCAGATGTACTTCCTCCCGCCCCAGTATGGTAGCCAGATGTGCTACCATACCAATTTGCACGATATGTTAAGGAGATCATTGGAATCAATAAGAGGAAAAAACAATTTTTCAAAAAGACCTTATAGTTTTTGAGAAAATCGATTTTAAAGTTTCGAAGGAAAAAAGTATACTTTTAAGTGCGGTAAATGTCACTTTTAGTACCTAACGGTAGTGTAATTTTACATGTGTCAAAAGAAAGAGCAATAAATTTACTGATGGGGTTTCCAGGGGGTCCATACGCAGCCGCAGCGCTTTGGCCAGGGATCGCTATACAGCCGCAATATGGCTGTATAAAGATCCCTGGCATTTTTTTCCTATTTTCCCAATTTTTTTTTTTATGTTTAGAGTGTGGGAATTTTTTTTTTAAATTATGTGGGGTCCCCCCTCCTGAAACTTTTTAACCCCTTGTCCCCCATGCAGGCTGGGTTAGCCAGAATGTGGAGCTCCGACCGATTGGGGCTTCAAACCCTGACTATACCAGCTGCAAAAAAGGTCCCTTAATGCCAATTTTTGCTCCGGGGTATCTGTTGGGGGGGCCCCCCAGGTTTATTTTGCCCTGGGGCCCCATTGTTGCTTAAACCGGCCCTGCCCACTCCCTCACCCCTTCCCCGTCCACCCCAGTCTAGCTAGATGTGCCCCACTCCCTCACCCCCCTCCCCGTCCACCCCAGTATGGTAGCTAGATGTGCCCCACTCCCTCAACCCCCTCCCCGTCCACCCCAGTCTAGCTAGATGTGCCCCACTCCCTCACCCCCCTCCCCATCCACCCCAGTATGGTAGCTAGATGTTCCCCACTCCCTCACCCCCCTCCCCGTCCACCCCAGTATGGTAGCTAGATGTTCCCCACTCCCTCACCCCCCTCCCCGCCCACCCCAGTATGGTAGCTAGATGTGCCCCACTCCCTCACCCCTCCCAGTCCACCCCAGTATGGTAGCTAGATGTGTCCCTTTCTTTCCCCCCCCCATTCCCACTGGAGCATTACAGGGAAGATTAGAGGCAGCATATACACACCTCACCTCTCACCTTTTACAGGTTCCAGGCACTGGAGGTCCCATTTGTCTTTCTTCTTTGCACCACCGCTGCTCCATACTTCCTTCTTCTCAGACCGGCATTAGAGCCCAAACTGAGAAGCAGGAGGTACGGAGCAGCGGTGGTGCAGGGCTGACAGACAGGACCTCCAGCACCTGGAGCCAGTAGGAGGTGAGTGTTTGTGTGCTGCCTCTAATCTTCCCCACTTTGCTTTATTCAGGAGGGCAACGTCGGGGAGGACAAGCAGGCCCCATTGTCAGGAAGGTATGAATGACTGATCATTCTAAAGATGCTGTACACATGCAAATGATCAATTCATGAAAAAGACTCAAAAAGTGCTTTTGTAGTCTATTTACTTCCTTCTTTTTCATGCATGCATTGTTCACACAACTGTTAAGAAATATCTTGCTATATCATACACATTTTGTTAAAAGACAACCTGTAACTAGTGTTGGGCGAACAGTGTTCGCCACTGTTCGGGTTCTGCAGAACATCACCCTGTTCGGGTGATGTTCGAGTTCGGCCGAACACCTGATGGTGTTCGGCCAAACCGTTCGGCCGCATGGCCGAACTAAGAGCGCATGGCCGAACGTTCCCCGAACGTTCGGCTAGCGCTGTGATTGGCCGAACGGGTCACGTGGTTCGGACCCGAACGAGCTCTGATTGGCCGAACTGTCACGTGGTTCGGGTAAATAAATACCCGAACCACGTCATATTTCCGCCATTTGTCTTTATTATTTGTTTAGCTTTGGGTAGGCAGGCAGGGTAGTTCGCGCTCCAGCCACGCTAGCCAGGGTCCCCCCAGTCATTGTGTCGCTGCTGGGAATAGTAGTACACCGCTCGCTCAGCATTCTGTTTACTGCCACTCTGTGTACCTCGCTCAGCCACACTATATAGCATTCTGTTTACTGTTCTGTGTATGCTGGGAATAGTAGTACACCGCTCGCTCAGCCACACTATATAGCATTCTGTTTACTGCCACTCTGTGTCTTCTGGGAATAGTGGTACACCGCTCACCCGCCACTGTATAGCATTGTGCTCTGTGTCGCTGCTGGGAATAGTGGTACACCGCTCACCCGCCACTGTATAGCATTGTGCTCTGTGTCGCTGCTGGGAATAGTGGTACACCGCTCACCCGCCACTGTATAGCATTGTGCTCTGTGTCGCTGCTGGGAATAGTGGTACACCGCTCAGCCACACTATATAGCATTCTGTTTACTGTTCTGTGTCTGCTGGGAATAGTAGTACACCGCTCGCTCAGCCACACTATATAGCATTCTGTTTACTGCCACTCTGTGTACCTCGCTCAGCCACACTATATAGCATTCTGTTTACTGCCACTCTGTGTCTTCTGGGAATAGTAGTACACCGCTCACCCGCCACTGTATAGCATTGTGCTCTGTGTCGCTGCTGGGAATAGTGGTACACCGCTCACCCGCCACTGTATAGCATTGTGCTGTGTGTCGCTGCTGGGAATAGTGGTACACCGCTCAGCCACACTATATAGCATTCTGTTTACTGTTCTGTGTCTGCTGGGAATAGTAGTACACCGCTCGCTCAGCCACACTATATAGCATTCTGTTTACTGCCACTCTGTGTACCTCGCTCAGCCACACTATATAGCATTCTGTTTACTGTTCTGTGTCTGCTGGGAATAGTAGTACACCGCTCGCTCAGCCACACTATATAGCATTCTGTTTACTGCCACTCTGTGTACCTCGCTCAGCCACACTATATAGCATTCTGTTTACTGTTCTGTGTCTGCTGGGAATAGTAGTACACCGCTCGCTCAGCCACACTATATAGCATTCTGTTTACTGCCACTCTGTGTACCTCGCTCAGCCACACTATATAGCATTCTGTTTACTGCCACTCTGTGTCTTCTGGGAATAGTAGTACACCGCTCACCCGCCACTGTATAGCATTGTGCTCTGTGTCGCTGCTGGGAATAGTGGTCCACCGCTCACCCGCCACTGTATAGCATTGTGCTGTGTGTCGCTGCTGGGAATAGTGGTACACCGCTCAGCCACACTATATAGCATTCTGTTTACTGTTCTGTGTCTGCTGGGAATAGTAGTACACCGCTCGCTCAGCCACACTATATAGCATTCTGTTTACTGCCACTCTGTGTACCTCGCTCAGCCACACTATATAGCATTCTGTTTACTGTTCTGTGTCTGCTGGGAATAGTAGTACACCGCTCGCTCAGCCACACTATATAGCATTCTGTTTACTGCCACTCTGTGTACCTCGCTCAGCCACACTATATAGCATTCTGTTTACTGTTCTGTGTCTGCTGGGAATAGTAGTACACCGCTCGCTCAGCCACACTATATAGCATTCTGTTTACTGCCACTCTGTGTACGTCGCTCAGCCACACTATATAGCATTCTGTTTACTGCCACTCTGTGTCTTCTGGGAATAGTAGTACACCGCTCACCCGCCACTGTATAGCATTGTGCTCTGTGTCGCTGCTGGGAATAGTGGTACACCGCTCAGCCACACTATATAGCATTCTGTTTACTGTTCTGTGTCTGCTGGGAATAGTAGTACACCGCTTGCTCAGCCACACTATATAGCATTCTGTTTACTGCCACTCTGTGTACCTCGCTCAGCCACACTATATAGCATTCTGTTTACTGCCACTCTGTGTCTTCTGGGAATAGTAGTACACCGCTCACCCGCCACTGTATAGCATTGTGCTCTGTGTCGCTGCTGGGAATAGTGGTCCACCGCTCACCCGCCACTGTATAGCATTGTGCTCTGTGTCGCTGCTGGGAATAGTGGTACACCGCTCAGCCACACTATTTAGCATTCTGTTTACTGTTCTGTGTCTGCTGGGAATAGTAGTACACCGCTCGCTCAGCCACACTATATAGTATTCTGTTTACTGCCACTCTGTGTACCTCGCTCAGCCACACTATATAGCATTCTGTTTACTGTTCTGTGTCTGCTGGGAATAGTAGTACACCGCTCGCTCAGCCACACTATATAGCATTCTGTTTACTGCCACTCTGTGTACCTCGCTCAGCCACACTATATAGCATTCTGTTTACTGTTCTGTGTCTGCTGGGAATAGTAGTACACCGCTCGCTCAGCCACACTATATAGCATTCTGTTTACTGCCACTCCGTGTACCTCGCTCAGCCACACTATATAGCATTCTGTTTACTGCCACTCTGTGTCTGCTGGGAATAGTAGTACACCGCTCACCCGCCACTGTATAGCATTGTGCTCTGTGTCGCTGCTGGGAATAGTGGTACACCGCTCACCCGCCACTGTATAGCATTGTGCTCTGTGTCGCTGCTGGGAATAGTGGTACACCGCTCACCCGCCACTGTATAGCATTGTGCTCTGTGTCGCTGCTGGGAATAGTGGTACTGTATAGCATTTCTGTACTGCCACTGTACTGCTGCCAGTCAGCGTGTACTGTAAGGATAAGTGAAATGAGGACGAAATCTGGTGAAAGAGGGAGGGGCAAGGGAAGAGGTGTTTCCCCTGACTGTTCATGTACAGGCCACAGGGGAGCACCCAAGAAAACCCACTCAATACCGCCCATGTTGTCCAGGACAACAACCCTCACAAATCCAAAAGAACAGGACCAGATAATTACTTGGATGACCTCTCAAGCGTCCAGCAGTGGGTTAAGCAGCACCAGCACATCACGCACGAGGTCCGAGTCCTCAGCCAGTTACAAGGAGCCAGTGGGCACAAAGCTGACACAACCGGCAGCGACACCACGCACACAACTGCCAGATAACCAGTCCGATGAATTACCTCAGGACACAATGGGGTATTCGCAGGAGCTATTCCCAGCCCAACAAACTTCCACCTTTCAAAGGTCAATGGAGGAACAGCCAGAAATGTTGTGCCCGGATTCACAACCATTAACTGTGGGAAATGCACCGCGCACTGAAATACAAGGCGAGTCCGAGGAGGACTCGGAAACCCAAATCCCAGAGCAAGTTGGGCAGGAGGGGTTGCAATTGCAGGAGGTCGGCCGACAAGATCTGGAAGACGACGTTGGAGTGAGCTGCGCAGAGGTTGTTCTGGGGAGCTCTACTCCACGGCGGCGGCCCCCCACAATGACATATGACGAGTTTCAGGAGATGGAAGAGGAGGGTATGGACAATGTGGACAGAGACCCAGATTTTGTTTGTGAACGAGAACATCGCCGTCGTAGCAGCAGCACAGATGAGTCTGTTGAAGAACCCACTGCTGCACGAGTTCGCCTTGTGTCACAAGGTAGGCGGCGCGCAATTTCAGGCAGTTCAAGTGAGAGGCAAAAGAGGAGCAAACAGAAATCGCCAGCAAGGCAGGTGCTCCAAAGTCTGGGCTTTCTTTGAAGACTGCACTGAGGATGTTACCATGGCGATTTGCAAGGTGTGCAAGACCCGCCTGAGCAGGGGGAAAAGTATTAACAACCTCTCCACCACCAGCATGAGCCGCCACATGCTATCCAAACATCCCACTCTGTGGGCAAACGCGGCAGGACAGGGTACCAGCAACACTGCCTCCCTTGGGTTCACCAGACTCACCACCAGACCCGCCTCAGCAGCAGCAGTAGCCCAGCCATTGCGTGGTTCACAACATTCACAAACATCAGACGACGCTGACACTGTCACTTTCCGGAGTAGTGCTCTTGAGGTCTCCCAGTGTTCATCAAACACAACAACCAACAGCCCTTCCGTGTGCAGCGCTACGGTTCAGTTGTCTGTGTCGGAGATGTTTGAGCGCAAGAGGAAATTGCCAGCAAATGACCCCCGGGCCGTGGCAGTAACAGCCAGCATAGCCAAGCTTCTGGCCTGCGAAATGCTGCCATATCGAGTGGTGGAGACAAACAGCTTCAAGGGCATGATGTCAGTGGCCATCCCACGTTACGTGGTTCCCAGCCGCTACCACTTTGCACGCTCTGCAGTGCCTGAGTTGCATGAGCACGTGGTCAGCAAAATAACCCGAAGCTTGAAGAATGCCGTTGCCTGCAAGGTTCACCTCACCACTGACACCTGGACGAGTGCGTTCGGCCAGGGTCGATACATCTCCCTTACCACGCACTGGGTGAACCTTGTGGAGCCTGGCAGTGATTCCTCACCTGCTACGGCGCGGGTGTTGCCCACGCCGCAAACAGCTGCACCGCCGTCCCTCCCACTGGATAACAACAGCAGCACCTACCTCTCTGACTCCTTCTCCTCCAACGCATCTCAAAGCTGTACCTCATCCGGAAACGCTAACCCAGCATCAGTAGGATCGTGGAAGCAGTGCAGCACAGCTGTTGGCATGCGTCAGCAAGCGTTGCTGAAGCTGATCTGCCTTGGGGATAAGCAGCACACAGGGGAGGAAATTTGGAAGGGAATAAAGGAACAGACGGATTTGTGGCTGGCACCGCTGGACCTGAAACCGGGCATGGTTGTGTGTGATAATGGGAGTAATCTCATTCGCGCTTTAAGGTTGGCTAAGCTGACACACATCCCTTGCCTGGCGCACGTGATGAACCTAGTAGTTCAGCGGTTCCTGAGGACATACCCAGGCGTGGCCGATCTTCTGTTGAAGGTGCGTCGAGTGGCCAAACATTGTAGAAATTCCAGTACTGCTTCGGGGGCACTCGCCAAGATGCAGGAGCGCTTCAATCTCCCCCACCATCGCTTGCTGTGTGATGTCCCTACGCGCTGGAATTCTACGCTGCACATGCTAGCCCGCTTTTGTGAGCAGAAGAGTGCAGTGGTCCAGTACATGACGGCGCAGTACCGAGGCGCATCCGGACAGCTGCCAAGCTTCTGTGGATCCGATTGGGCCAACATGTTGGACCTCTGCCAAGTCCTCCAAAATTTTGAGCAATCCACGTTGCTTGTGAGCAGTGACAACTCTTCAGTCAGCATTACCATACCACTGCTGTGTTTACTGAAGAGGTCAATGTTGAAAATCAAGGAAACAGCTGTCATGATGCAACTGGGGGAATCTGAAGGAGAAAACGATCAGCGTGATGGTACCAACATCAGGCCATCCGCCTCAGGGAACGCTGGCCCCAGCAGCTATGACGAAGAAGAGGAGGAGGAACAGCTGGAGTTGGAGCAGGAATTTCATGCCACCACTGACGAGGGCCAGAGCGGTGCACGTTGGACTTCCACAATTCAGCGCGAATGGTCAGCAGAAGCAGACCAGGAGGAAGGTGACGACTATGATGCATCACAACAACTATCACAACGCTCACAAGAGGATGATGAGGATTCTGGTAGGACTCTGGCACACATGGCTCAATTTATGCTAGACTGCATTGAACGTGACCCACGCATTGTGCGCATTCTGGACAACACCAATTACTGGGTTTATACCCTTCTGAATCCACGGTACAAACACAATGTTCCAAAACTGCTTGAAGAAAGAGTCAGACAGGTCAAAATGGAAGAATACCAGCAGGCCCTTGTGGAGACTTTAGAGAGGAGATTGACATCCTCCCCCTCCTCTAGCCAGTTGTACGCCGACAGACTGACTTCCGCAAACCCAGGACGACCAGGAGGGCAGCAAACAACGCAAGCCGCAGCTAGTGCCCAAAAGGGAATGGTATCGGCAGTGTCCTTGGAGTGGGAAAATTTTCTGACACCCATGCAGCAGCAGCCCACTGAACAGCAAGCGTGCAGATCCACCTCCAACACCGATCGCCTGGAGAAGATGGTCAAGGACTACATGTCAGATGACGTAGCTGTGTCGAACAATCCATCTGCACCCTTCAACTATTGGGTATCGAAGCTAGACACCTGGCACGAACTGGCAATGTACGCAATAGAGGTCCTGGCTTGCCCGGCAGCCAGCGTTATGTCGGAACGCTGTTTCAGTGCTGCCGGAGGCATCGTCACAGATCGGCGTATCCGCCTCTCCACAGAAAATGCAGACCGTCTGACTCAAATTAAAATGAATCAATCCTGGATTGGAAATGACTACGCAACACTCCAGGACCCCAACCAAGTAACATGACCAATGAACATCTGGGATGGTGTAGCGTTTCCGGTCCCTGTTTATTGAACCTCTCATCTGTATTACATTTATGACTGCATGGCGGCAAAAAGCATTGCTGCTATATCCGCACGCTTTTTGTCCTCATGCAAGGCCTGGGTTGTTGTGTCTCAAAAAGCATGGCCTTCTCCTCCTCCTGTTCCATCACGTCTGCTGCTGCTGGGTTAGCGTTGCCGCGTGGTCCCTGTTTATTGAACCACTTATCTTTATTACATTTATGACTGCATGGCGGTACAAAGCATGCTATCCGCACGCTTCTTGTCCTCATGCAAGGCCTGGGTTGTTGTGTCTCACAAAGCGTGGCCTTCTCCTCCTGCGCCTCCTCCTGTTCCATCACGTCTGCTGCTGCTGGGTTAGCGTTGCCGCGTGGTCCCTGTTTATTGAACCACTTATCTTTATTACATTTATGACTGCATGGCGGTACAAAGCATGCTATCCGCACGCTTCTTGTCCTCATGCAAGGCCTGGGTTGTTGTGTCTCACAAAGCGTGGCCTTCTCCTCCTGCGCCTCCTCCTGTTCCATCACGTCTGCTGCTGCTGGGTTAGCGTTGCCGCGTGGTCCCTGTTTATTGAACCACTTATCTTTATTACATTTATGACTGCATGGCGGTACAAAGCATGTTATCCGCACGCTTCTTGTCCTCATGCAAGGCCTGGGTTGTTGTGTCTCACAAAGCGTGGCCTTCTCCTCCTGCACCTCCTCCTGTTCCATCACGTCTGCTGCTGCTGGGTTAGCGTTGCCGCGTGGTCCCTGTTTATTGAACCACTTATCTTTATTACATTTATGACTGCATGGCGGTACAAAGCATGCTATCCGCACGCTTCTTGTCCTCATGCAAGGCCTGGGTTGTTGTGTCTCACAAAACGTGGCCTTCTCCTCCTGCGCCTCCTCCTGTTCCATCACGTCTGCTGCTGCTGGGTTAGCGTTGCCGCGTGGTCCCTGTTTATTGAACCACTTATCTTTATTACATTTATGACTGCATGGCGGTACAAAGCATGATATCCGCACGCTTCTTGTCCTCATGCAAGGCCTGGGTTGTTGTGTCTCACAAAGCGTGGCCTTCTCCTCCTGCGCCTCCTCCTGTTCCATCACGTCTGCTGCTGCTGGGTTAGCGTTGCTGCGTGGTCCCTGTTTATTGAACCACTTATCTTTATTACATTTATGACTGCATGGCGGTACAAAGCATGCTATCCGCACGCTTCTTGTCCTCATGCAAGGCCTGGGTTGTTGTGTCTCACAAAGCGTGGCCTTCTCCTCCTGCGCCTCCTCCTGTTCCATCACGTCTGCTGCTGCTGGTGCTGGGTTAGCATTACCGGTCCCTTTTCCTGGAACCTCTTCTCTGTATTACATTTATGACTGCATGGCGAAAAAAAGCATGTTACTTGTGCAAAGAAACATGACATTTTCCACATTTAAAAGACAGTTTTTCCTTTGAAACTTTACAATCAATTTTCTCAAAAACTATAAGCTCTTTTTCAAATATTTTTTTCCCTCTTGTACCCACTCCCAAGGTGCACATACCCTGCTAATTTGGGGTATGTAGCATGTAAGGAAGCTTTACAAAGCACGAAAGTTCGGGTCCCCATTGACTTCCATTATGTTCGGAGTTCGGCGCGAACACCCGAACATCGCGGCGATGTTCGGCGAACGTTCGCGAACATCTAGGTGTTCGCCCAACACTACCTGTAACGAAAAAACCTCCCCTGGGGGGTACTCACCTCAGGTGGGGGAAGCCTCCGGATCCTATTGAGGCTTCCCCCTGCTCCTCGGTCCCGCGGCAGCGGCAAAAATCCTCCCGATGTAAAGATTTACCTCCCTGAGTAGAGCGGCCCGACGGAGATTGGCTATCTTCTTCACCTATCTCCATGCAAAGAGCCGCAACAGCGCCCCCGCTGGAGCCAGGAGAGGTAAATAAATCAGCGCTTATCAGGCTTGTCGAGGAAGGATTCCGGGACTCTTCGGGGGAGCCAGCGCTGGACTGCCTGCAGCTACATGAGTGGCGAAGCCTTATTGGGACCCGGAGGCTTCCCCCTCCCGAGGTGAGTAGCCCCTAGGGGAACTTTTTTTAGTTACAGGTTCTCTTTAACGAACAGTTGTCAGCAGGCCATGTCTGACGGGATGGATTTGAAACACTGGGAGACAAATATAATGTCTGTAGTCACTATCTTTAGAGTTCTTTAACAATTTTTTTTACAATGATTATTAACAGATCGATTGTATATCTCACATGTGTATGCAGCTTGAGGCACTCGACTTATGAATCTCAGTCAGGCTGCACTGAAATTCTCAAAATCTGACTGGGGTTATCCATCCCGTGAGTTAATTAATGGCAGTCAGCGTTATAAAACAAACATATATACCGTGTAGTTATAACATCTCTTTACAAATAAAACCTAGAAAATCTATAAGGACCTTAGCAGACACGTAGCTGAGTTATGGGGTCAATTTACGCAAACGTTAAGTGGAAACATCATTGTATAATGACAATTAATTTGGGGAGGAAATACAAATCATTGGATAACAGTTATTAAAGAATCCATGAGAAAGAAATACAACCCATGCTATAATGGTGATTAATCAAGCTATAAGGAGTAAATATGGCCCATGCTATAGTGGCAGTTAATTAATGTATGCAGGGAAATACAATTCATGTTATAATGATGATTAACTAATCTGTGAAGAGGAATTATGAATCATTTCATAATGGCAATTCATTTATCGAAAGAGAATATATTAATCATGATTACATTTAAAGGTAAAGTGTTTTCATGGCTGTCTGTCACAGTTTGATTGAGCCACATGTTTTAGATATGATTCAATCATTTTGACTGGCTTAAGCTGAAATTTTCTGTACTGATTTTAAATTGATCTATAACTTTCAATCAGATTAAACAGCCTCAAGCCCAGAAACTCTGTCCTTGACCCAGTATCACTAATTATAGCTGTGGATACACTTCAATGTGAGGAAAGCATCCAAGTACCTTTTAAATGCAGTTATTGCCATAACTACTGTCTGTGGCGAGTTATTCCACATCTCAGCATGGTTACTATAAAGAGCCCTATTTCTAAAAATGTGATATAATCATCTTTCCTCCATACATAGTTCATGTTCTCTTGCCCTTTGTATAAACTTTACGATAAATAGCTAATTTGCCAGGCTTTCATATTGCCTTTCGATGCAAATGTTAATTAGATTGCCTAATTACCTATTTTTACAGTGCATGTTTTACCACCTATTCCCACTAGATGGTGTCTTAAGTTCCTCTGGCCATATAAATATATCTTCTTGGTCACAGTTGAGGCATAATGTTGTGTTCAACTCATTGTGCATACATTTTTTAATTATTTTTTTAAATTTTATTTATTTATTTCTTTTTTGTTGTATTTATTCCCCACCAGATGGCGCTTCTAATTTATTCTGGTTTGCAATGGATTTATATATAGCTATGCATAATGTTGTTTGGAGACAATTTAACTATTTTAGACTACATGTTTTACCATCTTTCCCCACTAGATGGTGTTTTAAATTCTCTGGCCATATAAATGTATCTCCATGGTTACAGTTGATGCATAATGTTGTGTTCAACTCTCCTTGCATAAGTTAGTTTTTATATATTTTTTTAATTTTATTTATTAGTGGCAATGACTACATTTGCCATAATCTACATCCCTCCACCATCCCTACCGCCCTCCACTTCTGCCTCTCACAAGGCAATAGTTACTCCAGGCAGCCAATAGTAGCTGGTAGCCATGACAATCAGCCAGTCATGGCTAAACTTCATTTCCCATGATCCTCTCCCCTGCCCCCATGTGGTCAATGCCGGCCTATGGGGAGCTTGTATTGTTAGTCTATGGGAATTTTTTTTGCAATGCAAGCCGTGGCTGGGAGTAGACTATTTATATGCCCACTACCGTACCCACTCTCTAGTCACCCTTGTGAATGGCAAAAGCTGAAACTGGTCAGAACTGGCTAGCGAGTGGCCATCTCAAGGTTTTTACCATTTGTATGATTAGCACTGTTAGTGCTTCAAGGCTTTTATGAATTGAATGGGTCCCTGTTGTGCAGGACCCAGGATGTGAGTGATTGTTTCTACTTTAATTTTGTGTTGTTACAATAAAGATTTGTGAAGTACTTACCTGCATACTCATCAGTGCTTTTATCCCTGGTGATGGTCACCTTGTCTTTGTGAGCATCGGGGGCTGCCGGATTCTGCTTGCTAAAGCTGGTTGTACATCCCACAGTAAAGTTTGTCTGCTTGAGCTGAGTTTAATGATAGATTGCTTAATTTACCAACCTTTCTTTGTAAGTCAGACCTTTCAGCCCGTTGATGAATTTAGTTGCCCTTGGTTTTTTTGGGGGGAGTTTTTTCTTCTATAAAACGCCAATGCTCTTCCTGTATCAAGGTTCCCAACACTGTACTCCATATTCCAGATGTGGCCTTACAAGTGATTTATACATGGGCAGTATAGCTTCATGCATTTTTATTTCTGCTGCTACTGCTTGGCCGGGCTGAGACAGAGGCGAGAGAGGCTCCAGCCTCAGGGCGCTGTGTGTGTGTGTTCCCCTATTGTGTTTGAAGCAGAGAGAATTAAGAAAAGGGAATACATGGCAGTGACTGCAAGCCAGCTAACAAGAGATTAAGGTGTTGGGGGCCCTGGGGCGCCTCTTAGTCTAATAGCAGTCAGTGTGTGACGGCTGGAGTGGGAGGGATGGAGGGGCGCACTTGGCGTCTCAGCCTTGGGTGCCGGAGGACCTTGTCCCAGCTCTGCTGCTTGGCATTGATGTATTAATTTATCATTAACCAAGTTTTCTTCAAATGTGATGTTTCCAGCTGTATCCCATTTGGGATCACTAGTGATGCTCGACAGTGTTCCCTGAAAGTCTATTTTCACAAGGAGCCGTGGCCATTTCCAAAGTAGGGATGCTCAATAAGATGCAATTAATTTTGAGTTGATGCAGGGTTATGCACATTTTGTATGCAAATTTATGCAGCTTGAAAACAAACCAATCAAATTTTACCCCAGCGGGATTTGATTGGTTCAATTTTAAACTACATAAATTTGCATACAAAATTTGCATAATGCTGCATCAACTTGACATTATTTTCATCTAATTGATCATCCCTATTCCGAAGTGTAATCTGAACGGCAAGCCATTAGAGAAATAGGTCCTTAAGCTCATTTTACACTGCAAATTGTTAATGCACTGTGATCACATTCACACCAAATCGCGTTTTTGTAGTATGTTTCGACTTGATCTTTGTGCGATCATTTGTTGCGATGGTGTATAAGGCTTGAGAAGCACTGTGAGCGCTTTTCTGACTGTCAGCTCTGTCTGAGCGTTTTTTAAAAAAGACTCCCATTGATTTGCAATAAAATCCAGGTAAAATTGAAAATAAGATCTTGATTTTGAATTCGATTTTTCAGTCCCATTCACGCTGGAGATCGCAAAATGGTAGAAAAATCTATATTGTTTTGCGCAGAGATTTTTTTTTTTTACAATAAAAAGCTATCTTTTTCTGTGCATCTTCACGTTTCTTGAGTGATCGCGAATCGCTTTTTTTAACATTGCGATCACTTTAAAATCACAAAAAAGCACTGCATGCACAGCGTTTGCACTTACCGCATATTGCCGGTTAATCACAGCAGTGTGATCATTGCCATATACTTATTATTACTTTTAAAAGCACTACTGATCGGCGGTAAACGGACGCTAATTCCATCCCCCCCCCCCCCCCAGTGTGAAAGGGCCCTAAATGTTCTTGTATATTGACAGTTTCTTAAAATAGTGAAATCACAATTAACTTAACTAACGACTGCTCCATTGGCGTGCGTGGCAGCACCAGGACCACTCCATGCCAATTGCCGTGAAGTGCTAGGGGCGGAGATTACAGGGGATTGCGCACGCTGATGTGCATGCATGCCCGCTTGAATGATGGAGCTCCGTCATCAGCCTCCCAGCGGCGATCGCCACTAGGGACTGTTAAAGGGTGAAACCGCTGTCTAATAACACTGTACAGCCGTGTAACACGGCTGTCCCCCTGGGCGGCAGAAAAGTGATCCGCTGTCATAGGCTGAAGGGGGGTTAAAGAGAACCCGAGATGGGTTCTAAGAATGCTATCAGCACACAGAGGTTGGGTCTACATATACTGCCCAGCCTCTGTTGCTATACAGTGCCCCCCCAGAGCCCCCCCCTGTGCTCTGCTTGCCCCCCATAAAACGCAGCGTGTCACAAGCTGGCTGTTTACCTTTGGTAGTGTCACTCTCGCCGCTCCCCGCCTCCTCTATGCCGCCGCGCCCCGCCTGAGTCCCTTCCCTACCCGCTGATTAGGGGCGGGGGAGCGGCGAGAGTGACACTACCAAAGGTAAACAGCCAGCTTGTGACACGCTGCGTGTCGCTAGCACTGCAATTGATTTATGGGGGGCAAGCAGAGCGCAGGGGGGCCTGTGGGGGGATCGGTATAGCAACAGAGGCTGGGCAGTATATGCAAACCAAGCCTCTGTGTGCTGATAGCATTCATAGAACCCACCTCGGGTTCTCTTTAAAAAAAAAAAAAAAAAAAAAAAAAAAAAGGGAAAATTTATTAAAAACATAAACAAGGCAGGAGGGATCATCCCCACCAACAGAAATCTCTGTTGGTGGGCAGAAAAGGGGGGGGGGGGGATCACTTGTGTGCTGAGTTGAAAGGCCCTGCAATGAGCCCTTAAAGCTGCAGTAGCCTATTTTGTAAAAAATGGCCTGGTCACTTGGGGGGTTTAAGACCGCGGTACTCAAGAGGTTAAAATGGCTGACACTGCAGTTGGTGTGCGATTTTCTTGCACTGCCATTGACTTTAACCCAAATGCAGGAAAAATAAAGCGTGCACCACGTTGTTTGTATTTGGGATAAAATCAGATCTCACTAATGGAAATTTGTTCCAATGTACATTATGTTGCCAGAGTCCTAGTGTCTTTCAGATTGCAAACAATCCCAAAAATACTAAAAACACACTTAAAGAGACTCCGTAACAAAAATTGCATCCTGTTTTTTATCATCCTACAAGTTCCAAAAGCTATTCTAATCTGTTCTGGCTTACTGCAGCACGTTCTACTATCACCATCTCTGTAATAAATCAACTTATCTCTCTCTTGTCAGACTTGTCAGCCTGTGTCTGGAAGGCTGCCAAGTTCTTCAGTGTTGTGGTTCTGTGATGCATCTCCCCCCTCCAGGCCCCTCTCTGCACACTGCCTGTGTATTATTTATATTAGAGCAGCTTCTCTCTTCTCTCTTATCTTTTACAAGCTGGATACATCCTCCTCTGAGCTGGCTGGGCTTTCACATACTGAGGAATTACATACAGGCAGAGCTGTCTGCACTCTGCAGGAAGAAACAGCCTGATACTTCAGTGGAAGATAGCTGCAGGGGGAAAGAAACACACAAATGATCTCTTGAGGTTCAAAAGGAAGGGTGTATACAGCCTGCTTGTGTATGAATGTATTTTCTATGTGTGGGCATACTGTACATCACCCTACTTCCTGTTTTGGTGGCCATTTTGTTTGTTTGTAAACAAACTTTTTAAAACTGTTTTTAACCACTTTTAATGCAGCGAGAAGCGGCGAAATTGTGACAGAGGGTAATAGGAGATGTCCCCTAACGCACTGGTATGTTTACTTTTGTGCGATTTTAACAATACAGATTCTCTTTAAGGTGGCCACACACCATACAATTTTTATATTTCTTTTTAATTTAAGAATTACAATTTTCTGATTGATTGTAACATTTGAAAAATCTAAACCATCTGCCGCAAACGAGTTAGATTTTTCCCCAGTTATGAAAATATGTGTTTGAAAACTCAGAAAAAAATGTTTGGGTCTGTAAATCAAGAATTGGACAATCCACCCTACACCATTAAATCTTCATAAAGATTAACAAGAAAAATCTGATCAACTTTTATTGAGAAAAGCAGGAAATGCAATCAGATTTCTTGAACAAATAATAAAAAAAAAGCTTTCAACTTCTCTTTACAACCACTCGTTTTAAAGGACACCCAAGGTGAAAATAAACTGATGAGATCAGGGGCGTAACTAGAAACAATTGGGCCCCACTGCAAAACTTTGGATGGGGCCGCCTCCTGCCAAAACAAATCTACAATCATTGTCTGCAAAACTCTGTATGATTCCTTATCAGCGGCTAAACAGACGCAGTCATTAGAACAATTGTGCAGAGAGCAGGAAGTTTTTTTTTTCTCTTCTTGCCCTTAATTGTCAGTCTCTCAGGACGGGGCCCCCCTGTGGCTTATGGGCTTCCCTGCAGCTGCATCACTTGCAGGGTATATTGTTACGCCCCTGGATGAGATAAACAATTGTATCTATCCTCCTTCTCCTAAAAATTATTTTTTAAGACACCCCATGGTTTTTTTTAAAAATTTAAATATTTTTAAGTTATTACTGTTTCATTGTCTCTGCTCAATGACACATTCATTGAAGTATGCCAGAGCTAGAATCTATGAACTGTTGACCGTTTTTATCTCTTTCCTGCTCTCAAAAGCCATTTACTGCAAGGAAAATGTTTTATGGCTATAATTCCTCATCAGTAAGGTTTATGCTATAGTCCGACCCTGTCCCCGACCCAAACAGAAATTGTCATTTGCATACCCGATTTTTAAAGCTAAGAAAGACATAGTTATTTGTGTGCTTGGCACAGTACATACCCATATCTTTCTCATTACGTCACCTCGAATGTGCTTTAAGTGAATTGCCAAAAATTTTGAAAGCTGTTCTGCAAACAATGTCACTTCTTGCTCTACAGATGATTATTTACAGAGCTCAATGTTGTAACCACTTTTATTTTCTTGTCAAACAGTGAAAGAGTATTAAGTGGTATGTACTGGGTGGCAAGTGCATTATTTCATTTTTGTACAAACTTAAAGCGGACCTTAACTCAAAACTTCCTCTGTGTTCTAAAACATAAGCAACAGCATAATAACTTTAAGGCTACTTTCACACCAAGACGTTGCGTTTTAAGGGACGTTATGGTCGCATAACGTGCCCCTAACGCAAGGCATGGTGGTGTTGAAGTTGGACGTCAGATTGAGCTGCGTCATGCAGCTCTCAAAGCAGCTGCTCTAGGTTAGTGATAGGAAGTCCGGATCTTTTTAAGGATTCGGATCATTTGAATCGGATCATTGATAAGATCCGGATCTTTGAACCGAATCATTTGAATCATTTTACTAGGGAAGCAGACTGGGGGTGAAATGATTAGCAGGACAGGACTTTCCCTGCACTGTACATTCTGTATGTTTCTGTTTCTTCCAGACAAACATCCACTGTGAACCGAATCTTTCATTGTGATGATCCGGATGATTCAACTCACAAAAAAGATCCGAATCAAATAAACGATTCGTTCATGATCCGGACAACACTAGGAGTTCCACCACGAGTCACCACAGTGCAGTGAATATTAATTAGCCATGTGGCTGGCTGCAGAGGCCTCCAACATTACTGAGCATGTGCAAACAGTCTAACGTGGCTTAGCCGAGTATAACGTACAGCAAGTAGCACTTTGTTTAAACGTGCTGCGTAACAATGTAACCTAAAGTGTGCACTGTGAACAGCATATTGATTTTACAGTGCTGTGAGTTAGGCTGCGTTACTGGCTGCTGTAACGTGGGACTTTAACGTCCCTCTGTGAAACCAGCCTAAAAGAAAAATGTTTCTTTGTTACTGCTTACAGAACTCCTACAATAAATCTGCAGTGTCTACTTCCTGCTTTCTTGTAAGCAGACACAGGGTTAACATCCTGTGTTTACATATTAGCTATATCTGCCAAGACTGTCGAATTTCTGTGCTGACACAGCACAGAAATCAAATTACACTAGATTACTTACAGATGAGGGGGAATCAGACAGGCTTTTCTCCTAATGAGCCTTCCCTCTTTTCTCTCGGTGCCAGTTCCAGCGCAGGATCCCCCGTAGCAGCATTCAACCAATTTGGTCAAATGCTGCTGTCTCCGCTGCCGGAGGGAGGCTTTGGAAGTCTTCGCTGGGAGCCTGAGTGCTCCTGAAGACTGGCCGCTCCATACTGCGGATGCGTGAGCGCCCTCTCTCGCACATGCGCAGTATGGAGCCACCTGTCTTCGGGAGCACTCAGCTCCCAAAGTCCCCCCGCGGTGGGGGATTCAAATGGGGCAGCCAGCACTGCGCTGGAACGGGCATCGGGAGAGGGAATGCTCATTAGGACCCAGAGCCTTCCCTCTCCAAAGGTAACTATCTGGCTTTTTTCTGAACACAATTGCTTTTATGTTCGTTATTAGATGTGCTTTTTTTCAAACAGATTTACTGTAAAACACTATTTTACAGTTGTGGCTTTTAAATTAGCTTTTTATTTAACAGTGAAATAAACTTTATGTACTTCTGTGAGTTTTATGCATTCCTACAATAATCTGATTTAACTTCAGTTCATTCTTCATAAAAGATAATCTGCTCACACAAGTGATATTGGGAGATGAGATTTTTTGTTTCTTCTTGTTGCTAGAGCACACATTTGGATAAACAGAAACTGCACGGAGATGATTTATAAAGAGCACTAAAAGTGCAAACTGTCAGTTACTCTTTATCAGGAACCAAGTTTTTAGAAGCATGGAATGGGCCCATCGCTAGTGCTGCATTGCATCATTACTATACAGTAGTTATTCAAGTCTGTCGGCCCACAAAAGCGCTAGACATTCCCCCGTTTAGTTAAAGAGACTCGGTAACAACATTTTCAGCCTTATTTCTTCTATCCTATAAGTTCATATACCTGTTCTAATGTGCTCTGGCTTACTGCAGCCTTTTCTAGTTGCACTGTCTTTGTAATCTTCTTTCCTTTGTCAGGCTTTGTTGACACAGAGAGGAATGCTGCCTCTGCTGCGATAGGGAGAAGTTATGCCTGCCTTCTGCAGGCCCCCTGCATGCAGGCTCTGTGTGTGTGCTTTGTTTTTCATTCACAGACAGGCCTCTGCTCTCTGTTTCAACTTGTCATGCTGCGAAACTGTGAGAATCCCTGACAGAACTGCAGATAATTCACTGGTAATATAAACTTGTAGTATGCTGTAAGATGAGATATATATATATATATATATATATATATATATATATATATACACACACACACACACATACATCTCTTCCTGGTTAGCGTTTTTTTGTTTGTAAACACTGCCTAAAACTGGCGATTAAAAGCCAGGATTGCAGCGGAAACGGCAAAGAGGAATCCAGGAGATCACAGTGATTTGGTTGGTATGTTTTTTATTGTACAAATAGGATAGTACAGATTCTCTTTAAGGTTCACTTTGCAGTGGAAGTGCACCCCATGACAATTTGTGACTTTTTCAACATATTTCTGCAAACAGATACTTGATCCTCATTTCAAAAATATTCATGGATCAAGGGGATATTGTATAAGTACACCTCTACACTTAACACTACCTTAAATATTTTAAGAGGAACTGTAGTAAAAATAACGTAATTAATACATTTTTTTTTTTTACAATACTGATTTATAAATGATTTAGTCAGTGTTCACCCATTGTAAAATCTTCCCTTTCCATGATTTATATTCTAAAATGTATTACAGGTGGCAACATCTTTACTCCTGGCAGGTGCATCTCTGCAGAATGTTTGGTTACTGAGAGTTCCGAAGCCGGTACATAATATACCTGCTCTCCCAAAATGTTTGTGGAGGGGGGGAGGTGGTTGTGGATTTCACATTGCTAATCAGTCTAGGCTAAACATTACTGGGAGGACAGGGCTGCATAACAATATACAGCAATATAAAACCTTTCTGGTGCTGGAAACAGGAAAATTAAAGATACCAGATTGAACAAAGTAGAACAAAATGGGAGGAGCAGGAATGTACTGGCAGCTGTCCTGAAGCCCACCGCCCCCCTTCCCCATTCTTCTGCCAGGGGACATTTAGGTAGGACCGCCGAGGGACAGAGGAGAATGGGGAGAACGGTGGGCATCAGGACAGCTGTCAGTACATGCCTTCTCCCCGTTTTTACGACTTTGTTTGCATCTGGTATCCTTTAAGAGGAGGTATCCTGAACGATTAAATGCATTCAACTACAGTATATGTCACTACAGTGCCTCTTGGAAAACATAATCAGATGGAGATCTAATCAGTGACAAATGATATGCAATCATCATTATAGAGCATCTCCACAGGAAACTGCATCGCAATGGTGGCCTTTTTGGAATGAAGCCACTGTTCTGTGCAGCAATGTTCCTCCTCTAGTTAATCAGGTCACAAGATGCTGTGGCCCCGTTCATATCACGGAACGCAGGCGCGTTCCGTTAAGAACACAACGCACAGGAACGCACGTCATGTGCGTCTCTGTGCGTTGCGTGGCTGATCCCATTCACTGAAAGTGAATGGGACAGCCGCGCGTTTTGCTAGGAAACGCGTGCAGCATGCGTTCCCGGACCGCACAGGTCCGGAACGCATGCAGTGTGAACATCAGACAGTGCACTCTATGCACTGTCTGATGTCGTGCGTGTCGGCCTCCCGCACGCGTTCCCGAAACGCGGACGGGAACGCGTGCAATGTGAACGGGGCCTAAACATCACATGACCTATTTGATCAGTTAATTAGTCAGATGATATGCCAGGCCTGGATTTACTTACAGGAGCCTATAGGCACAGATGCCTGGTACCCTGGACTTCACCCTCTATGAACCTACAAGCCCTCACCTAGAGTGACCAGATTTTTGTAGGTCTAACCTGGGACAGGGAGGGGGGGGCGGCGAAAAGTGGGGAGGACTGAGGAGCGCGCATGGGCGTGGCCATGCCATTGTATGGGCGGAGCTAACGTAATGATGTAACAGCGAGGCATAAGAAAGCAGTGTTTACGCCATGATGTGGACAAACGAGACTTTGCATCATGGGTGTGCAGAAACTGTGTGATGCTAATAGTATACCGTAACCACAAAGCAGCAAACATAGCCACCTATGACCATTAAATAATAAATGCAGTAACAGTTACCCCGGACACCAGAAAATAAACGCAATGGGCAACATGTCAGTACAAAATAAACGCAATGTGGGCAAACATGTCAGTACAAAATAAATGCAATGCGGGCAAACATTTCACCAGAAAATTAACGCAATGCGGGCAAACATTTCACCAGAAAAGAAACGCATTGCGGGCAAACATTTCACCAGAAAAGAAACGCAATGCGGGCAAACATTTCACCAGAAAAGAAACGCAATGCGGGCAAACATTTCACCAGAAAAGAAACGCAATGCGGGCAAACATTCCACCAGAAAAGAAACGCAATGCGGGCAAACATTTCACCAGAAAAGAAACGCAATGCGGGCAAACATTTCACCAGAAAAGAAACGCAATGCGGGCAAACATTTCACCAGAAAAGAAACGCAATGCGGGCAAACATTTCACCAGAAAAGAAACACAATGCGGGCAAACATTTCACCAGAAAAGAAACGCAATGCGGGCAAACATTTCACCAGAAAAGAAACGCAATGCGGGCAAACATTTCACCAGAAAAGAAACGCAATGCGGGCAACCATTTCACCAGAAAAGAAACGCAATGCGGGCAAACATTTCACCTGGAAAAAAAAAAACACAATGCGGGCAAACATTTCACCAGAAAAGAAACGCAATGCGGGCAAACTTTTCACCTGAAAAAGAAACGCAATGCGGGCAAACATTTCCCCTGGAAAAGAAACGCAATGCGAGCAAACATTCCCCCTGGAAAAGAAACGCAATGCGGGCAAACATTTCACCTGGAAAAGAAACGCAATGCGGGCAAACATTTCACCTGGAAAAGAAATGCAATGCGGGCAAACATTTCACCTGGAAAAGAAACGCAATGCGGGCAAACATTTCACCTGGAAAAGAAACGCAATGCGGGCAAACATTTCACCTGGAAAAGAAAGCATTTACTCACCTGGCAGAAGTCTCCGGCCTCTGGCGCGCTGCTCCCGGGACCACCTTCCTCCTGAAGTCTCCCGCGCTGACAGCCTGGCACAGCAGGGCTACGGCAAGATGGCGCCCGAAGCCCTGTACTGGAGACAAATAGTCTCCAGTACAGGGCTTCGGCAGCCATCTTGCCGTAGCCCTGCTCGCCTGCCGGTGTCGGAACAGACACCGGAAGAGGAGGCTGGAGCGGGGCTGCGGGCAATGAACTGGCACGGCATCTATAGACGCCACTGCCAGTTCATGAGGAGAGAGTGGCCAGAGTCCCGAGGCCGGGACGTCCCGCTGCTGAAAGCGGGACGTTTCCCGGGACCTCATGCAGCCTGGGACAGCGGACCCCGAATCCGGGACGTGTCCCGGGCAATCCGGGACGTCTGGTCACTCTACCTCACCAAACTGCACCACAAATGTGCTTGGTGTCCCGGCTGTCACTTCTCCTTTATTTCCCTTGCTCGTCATGGGTAGCTACAGGTGCCCCTTAGTATTAGGTAGCCAGGAGAACTCTCAATATAAAGTAGCTAGAGATGCCCCCAAGTATTCGGTAGCTAGAGGAACCTCAGTATTAAGTAGCTAGAGGTACCCCTGCCTGAAGAGACATCTCGTCAGTGGGATGCCGAGAGCAGGCTGAGCAACCTCTCATTTACACTCTCATCAGGACTCTACATAGGGAAGGAGGGAAAGAGGCACTCAGGGAGGGGAGAGAGCCGCCTTTCCATTATCAGGTGCCTGTAGGCACCTGTCTACAGTGCCTTATGGTAGATCTGGCCCTGTATCCTGCCCTATTGTTCAAAGCAATGAATGTAATTTGTGATTATGTAGTGATTAAAGACCCCTAGGTGACAAGCAGGGCCGGATTTGTGCTCTTTACCGCCCAAGGCCACTGTCACCAGCCCCCCCCCCCCCCTTCGATATAGGTAGTGAGATGACCCTTCCCCCTTCCATCCAGTACAGGTAGCCAGATGACTCCCTTAATCCCTCCTTTTCCCACCCCCTTCAGTATAGGTAGCCAGCTTGCCATCACACCGCAGCAGCCATCAGTGTCACTCATTTCACCGCTCATCTCCAGCGCAGAAACTTCCTCTTCCTTTTCTCTCCAATGCTGCCTAAGTCCATAGCAGCTGGCCACAATGCAAACGTGCACAGAGAGCAAGGTGGCTGCTGCACAGGCCACTGGCAGCAGAGTACCACAGCCAGACGCTCGCTCAGTGTATTGCAGCATTTGCTAGTTGCACCAGTTTAGCCTGCTGTTTTGGTGCCCTTGCTCCTGTGGTTCACTAGGCCATGGCCTAGGTGGTCTTGCCCTAAATCCGGCCATGGTGACAAGGTATTTGAGAGTAGGACAAAGCTCCTAGGTGTCATAGACTCAAATAATGTATAACATATACCTTAATGGTGGTGACACTTCTCCATCTTCTCTCCTTTTTACAGCATACTTTAATATCTTCCTTTTCCTCCTTTCTCCCTCCACACTAGTAGTTCTGGGTCACTATGAACTATGTGGGTATTCTGTAGTACTGGTCCAAGCCCTATCCCATAGAACCCACATGCTGTGCACTGATAAGGACCAGAAAATCTTTCTGCATGTTGGGTTGATGTGGCGCTGTAACATTTATAAGCTATAGGCTTGCTATACACCAGTGGCTCTGCAAGTGAGCCTGGCTTTCAGGGGCATAAAGAGATCATTTGCATATTTGGGTGTGATGCATTATGGGAAACCACAGTTGCCCACTTAAAGCTGAATTTATTGCAAATACCTTTTAAGAAGGCAAAAAATTATCGGATCTTGATGTACCTTCCTGTCATTCCATGTACCCATTCCCCTCCCATCATAAAGTAAGGCTGCTTTTACACATATACGGTTTACAGTTCTGTAATTTTTTGACAGTTGGCATCAGTTTTGTATGTGTTTTCTATGGCTTGGTTCACACATAAATCTGTACGTTTCCATTCCTGTCCTGTTTGCATCAGTTTTGAATGAGTTTTCTATAGGTGTGTTCACACACAAAGGGCCATATTCTATTGATGAACTCGCCAGTGCTAAGCACTGGCGAGTTCTTAACTTAGGGGATGGGGGCATCGCCTAATCTTATAAAACTTTAGACCCCCCCAGGTGGAAAAGAACTCGCTTGGGCGATATAATCGCCCAGCGAGTTCTTAACACGTTATCCAAATACCCTTATCATGCCTCCGGGAAGCGATACTTCCCGGCAGACATGAGCGTTAGCTTAGACCTGCAAAAAGCATGTCTAAACTGGCTACCGCACGTCGCCGCCACAGCATCTGGGGGTCTCCTTTAATAAGGAGACCCCCAGAGCTCCCCGTCGGGTCGCCGCACACTGTAGAAGCCCCCCATGTAGCTGCACCGGCACCCCTGCATACATACCGCTGCAGTTCACCCGACGCCTCTCGCTGCAAAATCCGTCATGTAATTACAGTGTATCTGACACTGTAATTACTGTACGCATAGAAGGAGCCCGGGCAAAGCATCTTCGAATCTGCAGCCGGGCTCCCCATTGGTCCACTGCCTGAACCAATAAAATAGCTCACACAGCGGACCAATGGGGAACCCAGGCTGCAGATTCAAAGATGCTTTCCCTGAGCTCCTTCTATGCGGACAGTAATTACAGTGTCAGATACACTGTAATTACACGACGGATTTTGCGGCGAGAGGCGTCGGGTGATCTGCGGCGGTATGTATGCAGGGGTGCCGGTGCAGCTACATGGGGGGCTTCTACAGTGTGCGGCGATCCGACAGGGAGCTCTGGGGGTCTCCTTATTAAAGGAGACCCCCAGATGCTGCGGCGGAAGATGTCGGCGATGTTCGGCGGGCGAGTGCGCACGTGTGGGGAGTGAGGCCGTGGTGCTGATGGACAGCACCACAGCGTAAACCTCACTCCCCATCGCCCGGTAATAGGGAGCATCGCTCAGGCTTTCGCCTGAGTAATGCTCCTTAACGGTCGGCCATCGCGCGAAGGATATGGGCAATAGGATTTGCCTGTAATCGTCGCGCGATGGCAAAGCGATAAGTAACTCGCATCTGCAAGCTACTTATCACCTTAAATAGGATATGGCCCAAAGTGTCTAGTTTCAATCCTGTCAGAGAAAACAGCAAAACTGACAGGACAGGAGGACTGGAATGGAAATGTACAGATCTATGTGTGAACCAAGCCTAATTACTCCTATAGGCAGAGTTTTGAGATTGTTGCAGCTAAACTATTCAAGCCGACACTGATAAAATGTAATAATAAAAATGTAATGTAAATCATAAAGTTCAACATAGTTCCATTTTATTTAACATACTATATTCCAATTCTATACAAGGAAATTTACAACTGTCTTTTAAAATGTGCTGAATTATAGAAACCTTTACATAAAAATGTTACAAAGTAGCCATTCATATAACATTACTTGTCAGCCGGACAGTCATTCATTATTCTTGATTGCATTAATTGTTAAGTATGCCTCTGATCCATCTCTTATAGCTTGCTGGTGAACATTTAGGATCCATTAAAATTTAACGCTGAGATCTTCTTTTTAATATATGCAATAAAGTTAGGTATTTCCAGCTCATGCAATATGTATCAATGTCCTCATTCTCAGAACGCAGATTCCTTTGGCCTTACATTGGTCAGATGTATCGAGAGGCTCAGTGTGACAGTAAAGACCAGGCAGTGATCAATGAAAGGTGTATCTAAGATAATGTACTATACATGTTCAGGAAGCTGCGAAAATGCAGATGGATTTATCATACAGGCAACAATGATCAAATACACATTACACATTGCATTAGGGAAAGGGGCACCAGGTTACAGACTTTTTGTAGTTGCCCAATAGAAACCAAAAAGCCCAACAGTGATTAGGGATGGCCAAACTTGTCCACCGGCAAATAATGACCATTCGTATTTTAAAGGGAAACTTAAAGTGAACCTCCAGACTAAAAATCTACTCAGCAGCACTGAAAAAGCGTTAGTGTTTCTTTAACAGTTTCACAGCCTCAGAACTTTGTTTTTCTTACCCAAGCCTCATTTTTAGCTGCGCAGAAGAAAACTGCCTGGGCATTTCCCCCCTGATGCTGTGCAAAGCTTCTGCTGTTTTTGTGCAATTTTTTTTTTCTTTTTAATTTGAGATTTGAAGCCTTGTGTGCGCAGCTAGGAGGGGTGATCAGGACACAGGACAGTTTGAACTGTGTCTCATGCTCCCTGTCACCTCCTTCCAACAAAAAAGATGGCTGCCCCCATGAAATCACCAACATTTGCCTGTTCTTTTAAAATAGGGTGGGTAAGAGATTTTATTACCTATCTATTTTATATAACGTAACTAATGTAACTTAATGACAGTATGTTTGTTTAGACTAAAATTCCCCTTTAACCGAGCTGAAAAAAAGTTTAACTTATCTGGGGCTTCCACCAGCCCCTTGCAGATGTCCTGTGCCTGCGGCGTCACTTACCGATCATCCAGTCCCCTGCCGTGGCTCAGTTTCAGTGCGCCCACTGCTCATGCACAGGACGGCTACAGGGATGGGTACGCTATCAAGGCCACGCAGGGGCTCTGGAAAATGAAGCTCAGACACTGCGGGTGACCAAATGACATCTGCAGGGGGGCTGGGTGAAGCTCCAGGTAAGTGAAAAATGAGTTTTACTCACCTGGGGCTTCTACCAGCCCCCTGCAGCAGTCTTGTGCCCTCGCAGCCACTCACTAATCCTCTGGTCCCCCGCTGCCAGCTAGTTTCGTTCTCGACGACAGGCCCGTCAGGACTGGCCACGCGTAGCTTTTTCTGCATTCCCGACTGTAATTAGCGATATTACAAAAATATGCGTTGCTGCATTACGAACGCATAGATATGCGGCAATGCATATTTTTGTACGCGTTGCGGCCCGCAATGTCGCTAATTGCAGTCGGGAATGCAGAAAAAGCTACACGTGGCCAGTCCTGACGAGCCTGTCGGCAAAAACGAAACTAACTGGCAGCGGGGGACCAGAGGATTAGTGAGTGGCTGCGAGGGCACAGGACTGCTGCAGGGGGCTGGTAGAAGCCCCAGGTGAGTAAAACTCGCTTTTTCTGACTTAAAGAGAAACTCCGACCAAGAATTGAACTTTATCCCAATCAGTAGCTGATACCCACTTTTACATGAAAAATATAATGATTTTCACAAACAGACCATCAGGGGGCGCTGTATGACTGATTTTGTGCTGAAACCCCTCCCACAAGAGGCTCTGGTACCGTACGGTACTCTGGGCAAACTGCCACAATGTAACAATGACACACACAGGAAATGGCTGTTTATAGCTGTCTGTTAAAGCCAGAACAGCTACATAATCTGCCCACAGTAACAATGTCACCATGTAATACATGTCAGAATGTGAATCTGGGAGAGGAAAGATTTTACAATGAGCAAACTCTGACTAAATCATGTATACATAATTATTGTAAAAATTAAGCACCTTTTTATATTAAATTATTTTCACTGGAGTTCCTCTTTAAGGTTCACTTTACTCTCACTAAGCTTTATTGCAAGAGAAACAATGATAGTACAAGCAATGTTTGCATAAGAGAATAACAATAATATTAACAGAAAAACATACCAAATTATCTTGCAAGAAGTAATAAGTAGAAGAAAAACCCAATGGGAGCTACAGAGAAGTACAGCAATCTATAACATAGATATGCTCACAAAAGATAAAACAATCTAAAAAAAAACAAAAAACCAAGAAAATAGAAATAACGAACCAAAAGCTCTGTTAACGATTGATGTAAATATATAAGAGTATCCACCCCTCCATGCTCAGGGGCTAGTGAGAGGTACAGAGAAGATAGTTGAGAGAGACCATTTCTGCCAAGCCATCTGATACTTGGGGATAGAGTCCTGGGATAAATGAAAAATATAATCCATGGTGCGTATGCTTTCAACCCTTTTTAAGACCTGGTCAATAGATATTCCTAGCTGTTTCCAATTTCTAGCGATAGCCCATAAGATAGAGCAAATAATAGTGTGATAGATCTGTTTCCAAGCTTTTGGAACACTCTTATTGGGAGCTAATAATAGCACATGTTGGACTTCTAGTACAATAGAAATGGACGAAAGGTTGCTCAGATCCCTCGCAAACCAAACCCAGATATGTTTCACTACCGGACAGGACCAAAATATATGTACAAAGGAGCCTTCATCCTGACAGCCACGAAAACAAAGAGAGGAAGCAGAGGGAAAATTTTTATGAATTTTGGTTGGCGTCCTATACCAACGGGTAATTAATTTTAGTGCAGTATCTCTAATCATTGGAGTCTTGGTTGCGTTCAACATGTTAAGGCCTATTAAAAGCCAATCACCTGGGTCTTTAATGTAATTTGCAACTCTTCTTCCCAATCAGTCATGTATTTAGTTTTTTAGTCATACAACAGTCCCAGCATATGGGAATAAATTTGAGAGGTATATCCGCTACCCACAGTAGAGGATAGAAAAAAGTTTTCATAAAATGTACTATTAAGTCTTCCAAAAGGGTTAGTATGCTTTTGAAAAAAGCTCTTGATCTGAATGTATCTGAAATATTCCTCATTTGGGATATTTTTATTAAACTTAAATAGGGAAAAAGGTATAAATTTGTCCGCAATCCAAAAATTGTTAGACATAGTTAGTGAGTTAGAGACCCACCAATGAAAAGAAGAGTGATCTTTAAAGAGACTCTGTAACATCAAAAACCTCCCCTGGGGGGTACTCACCTCAGGTGGGGGAAGCCTCCGGATCCTAATGAGGCTTCCCACGCCGTCCTCCGTCTCACGGGGGTCTCGCTGCAGCCCTCCGAACAGCCGGCGACAGACCCGACTGTAGCTTCAATATTTACCTTTGCTGGCTCCAGCGGGGGCGCTGTGGCTGCTTTCGGCACGGAACCAGACGGAAATACCCGATCTCCGTCGGGTCCGCTCTACTGCGCAGGCGCCGGAAACTTGCGCCTGCACAGTTTTGTCGTTACAGTTCCTCTTTAAAAGCAGGGGGAAAATCAGGATGACCTATAAAGGATAGCCTAGGAGGTTTATCTGAGCAAAGCTGATCTTAGATCTATGTATGTACCAAAGCGAAATATGGTCCCAGACAATTAAGTTAAGAGTTTTCAGAAATTTAGGAGAGTGACCAACCAATGAAGGGATTGAAGTAAGATTGTAGGGAAGAACCGAATCTCTTTTAAACTGGACCCATGGAATATGAGTGTCCAAGGTGAACCAGGGGAGCATCTGCGTAAACCTAGCAGCTAAGGAATAAAGCCAGAGGTTAGGTTGTGCGACACCACCTCTTGCCACTCGTCTATATAAGTATATATTTTTAAAACGTGCAGGTTTAATACCCTATACAAACTTGTTAATTACTTTCTGAAACTTATTGAGGAGGGAGTGACCAGGATTGATAGGCACCGCTCTGAGATAATACAATATTCTTGGTAGTACAACCATTTTTACCGCATTCACTTTTCCCAACCAAGAAATTTGGTATTGAGACCAATCCTTTAATGTTAACGAGATTGTATGAAGTAGCGGCATGAAGTTGGTATTGATAAGAGTATTAAAGTGTGGGGATATTTGAATGCCCAGGTAACTAATGTATGAATTAACCCATTTGAAGTCGAAATTGGCTCCATATAGCTTAACCACAGCCTGAGGGAGATTAATTGGTAGGGCCTGCAATTTGGAAACATTGACAGTCAGCCCTGAAAGTCTACCGAAAAGTTCCAAAAGTTGGAATAATATGGGCTTAAGGTTCACTTTAATGCAAGTCTTCGTATCAATAATTTGCATTCACATTTAAAGCGGACCTGAACTCAGAACTCTCTCTGCTCTAAAAGATAAGCAGACATGGGGTTAACATCCTGTGCTTACAAATTAGCTACTCTGCCGAGGCTGCAGAGATTCCTAAGCTCACACAGCTGAGAGATCAAATTACACTTATGATTAGTCACAGATGGGTCGGGGGAATTAGACAGGGTAAATTCTCTAAATACATATAGGGTGCATTTTTCTATGTTTTCCTTCTGTCCTGTGCAAGTGTTCAGATCCACTATAACATTGAAGTCAATGGCCACCAACTTTAGCAATTAATAGCAAAGCTTCCATACATGCTATAATTATCTTTTTGTAAATCTACCGATTTGTAGTATGAAGGAGAACAGTGAGAACAAGGGAAACGTTTTTCAAAAAGAACTTGTAGTTTTTGAGCAAATCAATTTTAAAGTTACAATAGGAAAATAGTTTGTTTTAGATGCGGTTAAATGACAGATAATGTACAGTACGTATCAACCGATTGGTAGTGTAAATTCAAAGGAAAGAGCAGTGACTTTCATGGGATTTCCAGGTGGTCGTTATGCAATGCAAAATAGGGATCACTATAGGGTATAAGGAACCCTAGCAAATGTAACTATTTTTGGGTACTCTAGGTGTCCACATCAGCACCTGGAGCACCCACAGCTGGCATGGCATGGGTGTGATAGGTGTGGGCGGGTGGGGAGGACAGCAGTAGCCGGCGGTAGTGTTTGGGACAGGGCTCCAGCTATACTAAGTATAACTGAGAGCCATAAGCATCTTTAAAAGTCCCTCCCAGGCTCCCCATTGGTCAGGTAAGGTATCAGAGGTTATTAGTATGGGACCTTTCTGAGGATAGTGACATGGGAACAATAAAGTTAAGTATTTTTAAGAACGTTACAGGACATTTTTTCCTTGTTGTGCTTTGTTTCATTTTAACTCTTCGTGGAAATGGGTTAGGGATACTCAGTACCCCTATTATTTTACCTAGGGAGGGTGCCGGCATCTCGGAGTCCCATTCTTAAAGGGGACTTCCAAATGCCACCATGATCCCCCCCCCCCTCCAGGGCATTACCGGCCCCACCTTCCCCTGGGCACTGGAGGAATAATGTACCACATTTGCTACCTGTGCATTCAGAGTCACTGATGTATAGCCCAGTTTGCCATATGGGGCTTCAATGAATGATTAAAGAGAAGGATCTTTGTTTTTTTAGATGTCTAGTAGAAGTGATAATATGTAAATGTAATCCTACTTTAGGATGGCAGCCCTGTAGAAGCAAATGGTGGAGGAATATACAGTATGGATCTCTTGTAAGGTGGGAGCTGGGAGTGCTCAAGAGACACCTTGTTTCTAGCCTTGCTAACTACATTCTGTCTGGGAGATGTCACAAATCAACTTATGAATGGAACCATAGAGGGCAGCACTTCATGGATACAGGGCCGGTTCAAGTAACAATTGGACCCTAGGGAAAAGTTAGCCTGGGGGCCCCCCAACAGACACCCCGACCAAAAAGCGTCATTAGAGGCCCTTTGTTGCAGCCAAATTTCCCTCCTGGGCCCCTGAGCTGGCTGCTGACCCTCCCCCAATCACCTCCCAACTTAACAGACTCTGCAGAGTCCCTGGGGAGCAACAGTTAAGATGGGGAGGGACACCTTGGGGGGCCCTACAGGCTCTGGGGCCCTGGGGCAATTGCCCATTTTTTCCTATGGTAGCTCCGGCCCTGCAGGGATATACATGGTAGTGAGCAGTGGTGTACACAATAGTGAGCACTAGTGAGCAGCACTGCAGTGGGGTACACAGTAGTGAGCCCTAACAAGCAGCCCTACAGTGAAGTACACAGCAGTGAACCTGAATGAGATGCAGTGGTAAACACAGTAGTGAGCCCTAGGTTGCAGAACAATAGTGGAGTACACAGCAGTTAACCTTATTGAGCAGCACTCTGGTGGTGTACACAGTTGTGAACCCTACGGATCAGCACTGCAATGGTGTACTTAGTGAGTAATAAGAGCTAGTGAGCAGCATAACAGTGGTATACGCAGTAGTGAACCGTAGCGTGCAGAACTGCAGAGGTGTATACGCAGTAGTGAACCGTAGCGTGCAGAACTGCAGAGGTGTATACGCAGTAGTGAACCCTAGTGATCAGCACTTCAGCGGGGTACACAGTAGTGAATGCTAGTGATCAGCACTTCAGCGGGGTACACAGTAGTGAATGCTAGTGCAAAGTACTCCAGCAATGTACAAAGCTATTTGGCACAGTATACTCTGTGAGAGTTTTGCTTAATAAAGTCTAATAAACTACAAAGGGGTAAGGGCTTATCTCCATTAGGTGCCGATTCCATTTCCGATTGGCCCGCGACACCTATGCTGCTGTAAAGCCACAGCCAGAATCGCTTCACCATGCAATGCACGGCTATAGACCTTCGGGTCCGTGCTGCAGGAGACTGCCGCAGGCTGTCCAGAATCACACTGCAATGCGATTCGAATGGCAAGACATAGAGGAATAGGTAGTGTTTCCCCACCCAACTCTCCTGCAAGGAAACGCTGTAGATTTGTGCCACATTCGACCCTAGTGGCAACGGCCCCTTTAGGGCTGGGACCCATTGCAAAGTGCTATTGCAATCGCTAGCAATTTGTGGTAGTGCTTTATAAGCGATTTTAGAAGTGATTTCCACTTGCTCCTATACAATACATTAGAGTGGAAACACTCCCAAAATACTGCATGTCCTTCAATTTCCATATCTGCAATTGCTCCAGTGGGATCCGCTCCACCCACTTACATTGGCAAAGCATTTTGGGCAATCCCTGTTGATTGAAAGCGATCCAAAAATGCTGCCAAAAAAACTCTCCAGTGGGTCCCAGCCCTTAGGTCGCAATCACAGTGGGACGTTATGGTCGCACATTATAAAGTCCTATAACGCAGCTTACCGCACTGCAATGCTAATCCTATGGGCCGTTCACAGTGTAACGGTAAAGTTGCATTAAATATGTTGCGTTGTGGTAACTCGCTGCCTGCAGTGCGTTACCTCTTAACGCAGACACGTTGCGACTTTAACGTCGCATTAAAACGTAACGTCCCACTGTAAATACTGCCTTAAGGTGGCCACACACCATACAATAAAATGATCCGATTTTACAGTAATTCGATAAAAACGATCGTATCTCTCGAAAAAATTGAAAGCTTTTTTTTCATTCGACTGAAAAATCCGATCAGAATTCCCGTTTTTTTCAATTTAAATCGATCCGGAATGCCAGATATTTCTCTTCAATTTCTACTAAAGATTGTATGGTGTGTGTTGGATTGTTAATTTATTAATATACACACCCTAGCAATTTTCTCTGAGTTTCCAATCATTTTTATCATAATTGAGGAAAAAATTGAACATATGTGTGTGGTACATTGGTCATATTTTTGAAATGTTACAATCAGTCAGAAAAATTTATTGCAATTCTTAAATTGAACAGATATTTAAAAAATTGTATAGTGTGTGGCCACCTTAAGTCTCTCTTCTCTGGGGCTTGGTTACTTTTAGTTGTGTAGCATCTCATTGCCCATATCTATTGGTGAGTGACTATTAGTACAATGGCGGACTTCATTGTGATGCAGAGCACATAGCGAGTCGTTAAGGGACCCAAAAAGACCCATTTACCAGTTCACAAACATAAACAAACAACAACTATAGTAGGAAATTGTTTTTCACTACAGGCAGAAAATCATTGTGGCGGTGAAATGATCCTGATCAGATGTAATGCAATCTATCCACCCGATCAAGCAAACAGGTGGTGGAATACATTTCAGTTTTTTTTTGTTTGTTTTTTTTTAGTATTTTTATCTCTCAGCAGTATTCAGCAGCCATCCCTGGTATCAGAGAGGACTCTCTTTACACGTTAAAGATTAACCGAAGACTCACTATTACTTTTTCTTTTTCCTAGATCAAAACTGCTAAAATGCATAATAGATTAAACAAGATGGACTGTTGCAAAGTCATTAAATATATAACATCCGTCCTGTTTTATACGTGGTAAGCCAAAATGAAAAGATTTCAGCTGTATTTATTCTACACTGAGAAGATTTGGGCTCTTTTCACAGCGTCGCACCTCATCTTTGATGGCTGTTCTAAATGCCATGCGGTATTGAGTCTGTAACTGCAGGTGATAGCCCATCATTACAATTGAATTGGAGTGGCTGAGCAACACCGAATGTACAATATCAAGCTTAAATGCAATGCAGTTTTATTAGCCACCCACAGCTCTGAAATAGATCAGCCGTGCTGCAGCAGCTCCAGCCTAAACGCTCACCTACAGATAAGCATATCTGGCTTATTCAGGGAAAGCGGTGCTGATGTGCACAAGAAGGTCATTTCTGATTGGATGCTGGGAGGAACTGCTGTCTGCCTGCTGCGCTCTGTGTTACGGAATAAGTCATCAGGCATTGTTTTGTGAGATCTCCCTAGATTGCGAGTTTATTTTACATTTTCATGGTTGAGATGAAATTCCGCTCTTTATAAAAAAAATAAAATTGCTTTAAACGGTTATCAATTTTGAACAGATGTTTTTGCACTGTAATGTTATTAAAATAATGTTCCGTTTCTGTTTGAAGCCAGCTGTCACTTGCTAAAGCTAACCTATGGTGCATTACTTTTCATGGGACCTGAAGGCTATGTTCAGGCAAAAATGTAATTTTTTTGTGTAAAACTGGAATTTCTAGGCTACAGAGCTCCTAGGGTGAAAGTGTATGAATTGCACTACCCCTCCTGAGGCTTGAGAACACTTGGTAGCCAAAGGTGCCCCCGAGTATTAGGTAAGCAGAGGTGACCCCCAGTTTTAGCCAGAGGTGTCCCCCAGTATTAGGTAGCTAGAGGTACACTGAAGTGGGAACTGCCACCTATGACACTCTGCATAGGTAGCCAGAGGAGGAGACCCCAACATAATTAGCCATCTCAGGTTTCCTTTAAATGATGATCAGCAGACGATGATTTGAAGTTGATGTAGTATATTTGTGTTACAATTAACATATCCTACAAAACAAGTCAGTAATAGCAGTTCCCATATTTCTATCCTGGTGATAGGTTCTCTTTAATCTTTCTGGCGGTCTATTAAAACCGCCAGGAGGCAGCGCAGCACATACATTTTTTTTTAAAATCGTGTAGCTAGCCTAGCGCTAGGTACATGATAGCCGCTGTGCAGTGGCAACCCTCTCCCCTTCCGATCGCCTCCGGCGATCAGAGCAAACAGGAAATCCCGTTCATAACGGGATTTCCTGTTTGGCTTCCCCCGTCGCCATGGAGACGATCGGGATGACGTCATCCACGTCATGGCGCACGGGGGAGTCCCGATCCACCCCTTAGCGCTGCCTGGCGCTGATAGGCCAGGCTGCGCAAGGGGTCGGGGGGGCGGCGCGACAGGTAGTGGCGAATCGGTGCGCAGCGGCGGCGATCGTAAAGTACACGCAGCTAGCAAAGTGCTAGCTGCATGTACCAAAAAAAGAATTATGCAAATCGGCTTACCAGGGCCTGAGAAATCCTCCGCAGTGGCATAGCCCGAACTCAGTTCGGGCTTACCCCCAGGGAGGTTAAAGAGGAGCTGTCAGCTATACTATCTCAGTAAAAAAACACATATATAAGTAGATAAATACGTGATCTTCTTACAAAACGTATGTATTGCACTGTCCATGTTTTGATTTCAGTGATTTTTCTACGGTAAAAAAGAAAAAAATCCTTCTTAGCTTTTCCCATTTTAACTTTGGCTATTTTGAAGCCAATCCTAATGTCATTTCCTCCCTTACTCTCCTTTGCCTGATTGTGTATGCATTGCCTGCCCTCCACTATAGAAAGTGCATTGTTTCAGCATGATAAATATTGGCCAATAAAAGAGGAACAGAGGTGTGGGAAGGGAAAACAGGAAGGAAAGAGGCTTCAGCCAATCATGCTGCATTAGTTAAAGGACAACTGAAGTGAGAGGTATATGGAGGCTGCATATTTATTTCCTTTTAAACAATACCAGTTTCCTGGCAGCCCTGCTCAGGGGTGCCGCGGCGCCAGGCATCAAGCAGGCCAAGCAGCTGCTTGGGGCCTCATGTTTTTAGGGGCCTCGGAGGCTCAGTGACGTCACACTGTTGTCCGCACTGGGCTGGCCGCGGCGTCGCCGTGCCAGTTCATAGCCCGCAGCCCCGCTCCAGCCTGCATAGTCTTCTGTCAGGTAGAGCAGGGCTATGGGAAGATGGCGTCCGAAGCCCTGTACTGAAGACTATTTGTGTCTCCAGTACAGGGCTTTGGGTGCCATCTTCCCGTGGCGCGGGAGATTGCAGCGCGGGAGATTGCAGGAGCAAGATCATCCGGGGGAGCTGCGCGCCAGAGGCCGGTGCTCCAACCGGCCGGAAGAGGAGACTTCTGTCAGGTGAGTAAATTCTTTTTTTTTTTTTTTTTTGCAGGTGAAATGTTGCCCAAATTGTGTTGGTTTTTTGCTGAAATGTTGCCCAAATTGCGTTTGTTTTTTGCTGGATTGTTGCCCAAATTGCGTTTGTTTTCTGCTGAAATGTTGCCCAAATTGTGTTTGTTTTCTGCTGAAATGTTGCCCACATTGTGTTTTTTTTCTGGTGTATTGTTGCCCACATTGCGTTTATTTTCTGGTGTCTGGGGTAACTGTTGCTGCATTTATTATTTAATGGTCCTGGTTGGCTATATTTGCTGCTTTGGGGTTACGGTTAGGCTCCGCCCATACAATGCCATGGCCTCGCCCATTTTTTTGGCGCGGCGCCGCAGGATAGGGCCACTTCCTGCAGTCCGCTTGGGGTCGCAAAAACCTTAGCTGCACCCCTGGCCCTGCTGATCTATTTGGCTGCAGCAGTGTCTGAAAACACAAGAAACAAGCATGCAGCTAATCTGACAATAATGTCAGAAACACCTGATCTGCTGCATGCTTGTTCAGGGTCTATGGCTAAAAGTATTAGAGGCATAGGATCAGCAGGATAGCAATGCAAACTAGTATTACTTAGAGGGAAATAAATACGACACCCTTCATATCCATCTTGCTTCAGTTATCCTTTTACTCTGCGGGGAAAGTAGAGAAGCAAAAGAAGGACAACCCAGCATGCACTGCAACTTCCTTTGTGCGGCAATGTACCAAATAAGAGTCAGGTAAACTGGGAAATGATCATTTATCAACAAGAACAGTTAGTGATTTTAACTTTTGGATTGCCTGGTTAGCATCTTTATTACTACTTGTTTACCAGATAAAAATAAAGAATTGATTTTTTTATTTTATGCCCGACAGTTACTCTTGAACCTATTTTGGTTCCTGGACGTAGTTTCTACGTCCAGGAACCATGCGCGCTACCGCACGCTCCCGTGTCCGATCGCGCGCGTGCACGCGCACTCCCGGCCGCAGATTCGGTAGCCACGGAATCAATGTATCGGGCTATGGTGCCCGATCATTGATTCCTCTCCCCCGCTGAAAAAGCGACAGCTTCTCTCGGAAGCTGCGCCTTTTCTGGCCATTCCCTCTCCGATGAGTCACTCTAAGCGTGTGTTACGCTTAGAGTGACGTCATGTAAACAAACTCATGGCCACCATCTTGTGGCCAAAAAGTAATACTACACCTGTAAAAAAAATAAAATAAAAATTAACACACATTTACATTATAAATCTATTGTTTACCTCCCACCCTCCCAAAACTACCCAAATAAAATGTTTACTATAAAAAAAAAAACATTACAATAAAAAACAAACAAACATGTAAATATTTACCTAAGGGTCTAAACTTTTTAAATATCAATGTAAAGATGAAATATTTCTATATTTTTTTTTATTTTAAACTTGTAAATAGTGATAGATGCAAAATGGAATTGTGGAAAATTGTCGCCATACATTGTGATAGGGACATAATTTTAACGGTGTAATAACCGGGACATATGGGCAAATACAATACGTGAGTTTTAATTATGGAGGCATGTATTATTTTAAAACTATAATGGCTAAAAACTGAGAAATAATGAATTTTTCCATTTTTTTCTTATTCTTTCTGTTAAAAAGCATTTACAGTAAAGTGGCTCTTAGCAAAATGTACCCCCCAAAGAAAGACTAATTGGTGGCGGAAAAAACAAGATATAGATCAGTGCATTGTGATAAGTAGTGATAAAGTTATAGGCTAATGAATGGGAGGTGAACATTTCTCACGTGAAAACGACAGAACCTGAATGGGTTAAAGAGTAACTGTCAGGCTGCAGAAGCTAATTTAAACCTCTATTCTCCTGTGTTAAACAGTTTAGAAGGAAGCTCAAAAGCCATTAGTGAAGATAAACATCTCAGTTACCTTTGATGTGTGCTTATCAGCAAGTCTGTTATAGACCCATAAAGCCGCAGCTAAACTGCAAAGCATTCTGGGGCCCTCCCCTCGGCTGCTAATGAGACGTTACAGAAGCTTGTAATCAGTCTAGCTGTGTAGCACTGATAAATCTCGGGGCAGAGTACTCTGCAGGAGTCAGCTATTGTTCCTAGCCACATGGCTCATAATATTCACCGCACACCGTGTTGTTCAAGAACGAGCTTATCTGTGATCAGGAAGCAGGCAGGACATGACGACACATTTGACAGAAAAACATGGAGCCTGCCATGAGCTGTCAGGAGCATCTATCTCTGCATATACTATATACAAATTCTGTGAAATCCAAACGTGGACAGTGAAATGCATATGTAATGTAAGTACAGCCAATCTTTAGCTACTGATATATGTGTTTATTTTCTCTGAGACCTTATACCTAACAGCTCCTCTTTAAGGTTGTTTTGTAATGAGATGAGTTCTGTTTGTCTGCAGTGCTTACCAGTGTGAAAGGATGAACTTTTATTTTACGGCAAGTGTAAGCTTGTAAATATTTTCTGTTAATCAAAATGTGAGTTGTGACTTGCAGGAACACACTGCAGGACACTGTGATAGGGGAGCAACATCTCAGACAACTCTTGTGGTGTTTTGCTTTATAAAACTGCCACTCTTTCCCTATGTCTGCTCTTTTGTAGTGCAGCTACTGTATAGTACAATGCAAATCTGATATGAGAGTTTTTATGATTGCAAGATAGCCACACACGATACAATAAAATGATCAAGTTTATGACAACTTAATAAGACGATCAGTTATACAGAAAGTTGAAAGTTTTTTTGTTGTTTTGCTGGATCCTTAATGCAGAGCCCAGAGCTGATCAGGCCAGCACTTCACAAAATCACTCAGTGCTCCTTGCAAAGTGGACTTTTCCCAGAAGAACTAAAGAAAGCAATCATAAAACCCCTCTTGAAGAAACCATCACTAGATCCTGATCCTGTAACCAACTACAGATCTGTGGCGAACTTACCATTCCTATCAAAAGTTATCGAGAAAGCAGTCGCCAACCAGCTAGAAGCCAGGCTTACAGATAACAACATATTTGATACTTTTCAGTCAGGATTCAGGAAAAGGCACGAGTAATGAATGATCTACTTACTGCAAGGGACAAGGGTGATTGCTCAATTCTGATTCTTCTTGACTTGTCTGCAGCATTTGATACTGTGGATCATGAATATGGAAAACTGTATACTCACCTTCGGTAGTTTTCCTTTCCTGGTGTTTCTCCATGTCAGCATACTATTGGGCAAAGTCCCGCCCACCTTTGCCCAGTAGGACGTCCTAATTAAATAAATAGAGTCATGTTAACCCATACTGCCATTCTACGTAACTATTACGAGCCGACAGCATAGGGTGGGCCCGTATGCTGACATGGAGAAACACCAGGAAAGGAAAACTACCGAAGGTGAGTATACAGTTTTCCATATTCCCTGGTGTTTTCCATGTCAGCATACTATTGGGCAATAACTAGACAAAACAAGGGAAGGGTATGCTGGCACACAATTTAATAGAACATTCCGAAAACAGTATAATTACAAAGCAGTAGAAACTACAGAGGAAACTATTTTCTTTCCAAACTGTACAGTAGACAAAGCTGCTGGTTCTACAGAGTAATGTTTAATGAACGTATGTCCTGAGGCCCAATTGGCCGCTTTACAAACAGTCTGAAACGAGACCTTCCCTACAGACGCCCAAGAAGAAGATAGACTTCTTGTGGAATGGGCCACAATGTCCTGCGGGGGCTGTAAACCATTTGATTTATACGCCTCTTGAATCACTGACACTATCCAGACTGCCAGTGTCCTTGAAGAGGCTTTCTTGCCCTTTCTGTAGCCTTTTGGTATCACAAACAAGTGATCTGAGTCTCTAAAGGATAATGTAGCATCAACATATGCTCTAACGGTGGAAGGTAAGTCTAGTGGATGAGACTTTGATGGATCATCAGCAGATTTAAAACTTGGCAAAGTCCATTCCTGATTAAGGTGGAACTCTGACGTAACCTTCGGTAAGAATGTTTGCATTGGGTGTAGAACCAGCCTATCATCATATAAAGTCAAAAAGGGCTCTTTACAAGAAAGTGCCTGTAAATCTGATACTCTTCTCCCTGAAGTGATGGCAATTAGAAACGCTGTTTTCCTTGATAGGTTTTGTAAGGATGCCGAGTCGTTCTGCCATTGTATGGATGAAGTTAGAAAATTTAGAACTAACGGTAGGTCCCACTTAGGGAAACGAGGCTTAATGGGAGGTTTGATTTTGATTGCCGCTTTAAAAAATTGTTTTATTAACGGGTCAGCAGACCAAGTTATTCCTGAAATGGAAGAGATTGCCGAAACATGTCTTCGTAGTGTTGAATATGAAAGACTCATTTCCAAACCTTTTTGTAAGAAGGATAATAGACTGGAAACTTTAAAGTTATTAACATTAAAGTTTGAAACAGCAGCAAATTGGCCAAAAGTTTTCCATACTCTATTATAAGACTCGCTCGTAGTCGGTTTCTTTGCTTTAAGTAACATAGAAACAACGCTGGATGAACACCCTGAAGCTAGTAACCTATCCCTTTCAAATGCCACCCCATCAGGTTGAGACGCTGAGGGTTGGGGTGAATGACTGAATTCTGGGACAATAAGTCTGGGATGTCCGGAAGCTGTATCGGGCTCTCTGTTTTCAACTGCCATAGGAGGGGAAACCAGGGTCTCCCTGGCCAGTGTGGGAGGATTGCCAACACTGTAATTTTGTGTAGTCTCAGTTTGAGCAGGAACTTGTAGATCAGAGGAATTGGAGGGAACGCGTAGGCCTTCTTGAACCACCAAGACTGAGTGAGACAGTCTGTCCCCATCGCCCTGTGATCGGGAAACCTCGAGTAAAACAGAGGGAGTTTGTGGTTTTTCGATGAGGCAAAAAGATCTACCTGCGGTGTCCCCCATTTGTGTACCAGGCACTGGAAGGCAGCCTTGTGTATTGACCACTCGTTGTTGTTTAACTTGTGCCTCGACAAGAAATCCGCTTGCTGATTTTGCTTCCCTGGAAGGTAAATGGCTGACAGATCTAGAAGGTTGTTCTGAGCTAATTCCATTATTGGTGTAACTTCCTTCACTAGTTCTCCGCTGTGAGTGCCACCTTGTCTCTTGATGTACGAGACAGCTGTCACATTGTCTATTCTGACTAGTACTGCATTCCCCTTTAAGACTGGTAGAAAATGAAGAAGAGCTTGGAGCACAGCTCTCACTTCCAGTACATTGGAGATTAAGTTGTTTTCTGGAATCAACCAACGACCCTGAGCTACTTGTGTTCCGTATACTGCACCCCAGCCTATTCCACTGGCGTCTGTTGTGAGTATTTTCCATGCAGGATGAAAAAGAGGTTTGTAATTGAGAAGGTTCCGCTTGCTCATCCACCAATCTAAGGAATCTTTCACTGGGTATAAAGATCAATTGATCCATGGTCTGTTTGTCCCACTGTGAAAGAAGGTTGAGTTGGAATGGACGCAGATGCCAGTGCGCCCACAGAACCATCTGTATTGTGGACGACATTAACCCCAATATACTTAGACATTTCCGGACAGTCAGGAAGTTTACAGAGTAAAGAGGGTGAAGAGTGTTCCAAATTATTTCCATTTTTTCCTGCGGCAGAGAAATAGAGTTTTGTACAGTGTCCAAAATTGCTCCAAGGAACAGCATTCTTTGAGCTGGAATCAGATTGCCTTTCTTGAAGTTCACAATCCAGCCAAAGTCCATCAGGATTTGCAACAATACTGTCTGATGCTCTAATAATTTTTCTTTTGAAGATGCCAGGAGAATGATGTCGTCCAAGTAATGTAGGACGCGTATTCCATGAAGCCTTGCGAACGAGATTACGGCGAGCAATATTTTGGAGAAAGTTCTGGGAGACGTCGCTAGACCAAACGGAAGACATTGAAACTGTAGATGTAGACTTCCTATCGCGAACCGCAGATACCTCTGGAAGTTCTGATGGATAGGCACATGGAAATACGCGTCCTTGAGATCTATGGACGACATCCAGTCCCCTGGCTGAATGGCCATGACAATTGTAGACAAGGACTCCATCTTGAATCTGGGGATTAGAATGAATTTGTTTAGCCTTTTTAAGTCCAGAACCGGCCTGAGATCTCCCGTCTTTTTCCTCACCAGGAAAATTTTTGAATAATATCCTGTATTTCTCTCTGAAAGAGGCACTACAGAGACAGCTTTCTGAAATAAAAGGTTTGCAATATACTCCACTAGAATCTCTCTTCTTTGATTTGAGAAAGGTATTTCCGTTAAGGCAAACCTGTTTCCTGGAGGATGGTTCTTGAACGTCCATAAATGTCCCTGAGACACAGTTTTCTGAATCCATGTATTTTTTATTCTTCCCGCCCAGACACCACTGAAATGGAGTAGCCTTGCTCCTACCGGAATGTCGTGGACGGGCCTCACTTCAAAAAGACTTCTTAGTTTCCCCAGACTGTTGAGAAAGTCTTGCCTTTATCGATCTTTGGAAAGGCTGAGATTTCCAATTTCTTTTATATTCTTTACCCGGTCTGTAGGATTTTGACTCATTAAATCTATTGAGTGCTTGTTTTCTAAACTGTGGATATTTTGATTTTTTAAACTTTCTGTCTTGCGGTAGAAGACCGGATCTACCTCCCGTGACACGAGAGATTGCTGAATCCATTTTTTGCCCCAAATAGGTTTTTCCCATCAAAAGGTATTTTTGACCATGACTGCTTGGAGGTGGGATCTGCCGACCACGGTTTCAGCCAAAGTGCCCTTCTGGCCATGATGTTATATAACATTGATCTACTTGCTGATCTAATTGTATCAATACTGGCCGAACCTACAAAATCAAAAGCTAAGCTAAGCTCCTCTAGGGCAAATGTAATATCTTCAAGTGCAGCATTTCTACGTATAGCTTTACTCACATCCTCAATCCAAATTTTAACAGCCTTTGCCACTGAAGTTAAAGTAATCGCTATTCTAGATACTTCTCCTGACGATAGGTAAGCTCTTTTCAGGTCTTGATCGATTTGGCGATCCATTAAATCGCTAAAAGAGACTGAATCTTCTAAAGGGAGAGTCACATTCTTCACTATCTTCATTAGGGATGCATCCACTAACGGGTTGACTGCAATCAACGTCTCATCAGAATCCGCTAAAGGATACAGCTTCTGCATTTTGTTCTTTAAGGATGGTTTTTTAACTGTTTTTTCCCATTCTTCCATAATCAATTCTCGAATCTCCTCTAATAAAGGAAAAGAAACTTTACTCTTGGTCAGATGCTTATAATATCTTCTCTTCGCTTTTGGTGAAGAAGCCTCATCTTCCCACTGTATTGCTTCCTTTACTCTAGCAATAAAGGGGGGGACTAATGAGAAATTAAAACCAACAGCTTCATGTATAGACTCATCATCAGATGAACATGGCCCAGGAGATATTGAACGAGAGGGGCCTGGCTGAGGAGAGTGCTGCATAGAGGACATTTCACATACTGTATCTTTAACAACTTGTTTAATTAACGTAGAAACTTCCCTGTCTTCCCTGGCGATATCCAGGTGACATAAATCACAGACTTTTTTATTAGGTATGGCTACCCTTCCACAAATCCAACACGTATCTTTTGCAGGCACGGAAGAACTCTGACCCTCAGTACGATAAGACGGAACAAAGTCAGTAAATGATACTTCAGAAGATGATGAACTTCTGTGAGAAGGGGACTTTGAATGGGAGCTCTCTTGCCTGACAGGCTCTACTGGCTGAGATGGTTGTATGCTAATAAGACTTTTAAGTTTTTCCCCAGAATGATGAGGAGGCGAAGCAGAAGCAACTTTCTGCTGCACTTCTTCTTTATGTCTTGAACTTGAACTTGAACTTTTTCTGCAAGTAAAAATGCAGAGTTTTACTAAATGATCTTCTGGCTCATTTAACACACTCATTACTTACTAACCTTACCTATTTGATTTTGAACTCGACTTCGACTTTGAAAGCGAACCCGAGCTTTGGTGTTCTCCCTTACTTCTCCCCATTTTCAGCAGCTAGAGTGAACAGAAAGAATTGGATTTACCAATCTTTCCAAGCCTAAGGCATAGTAATATGTATTGCACCATAAACACATACATTCACTATCTATATACTTATATAAACATAAACATATGCTAAAAATATCTGCCCCTGAAAATAGAAAATTGTGCAACAGTACCTGTAAAGCAAACATAAGAAACTTCTATACATATAAACCAATATATACATATGTATACATACACACCCATACACCTCAGCTATAAAAAACATGTATCCTAGCATATACATGTACCCATGCTGCTATATACAGCTGGAAGTATAATAGACTTATGCCACTAAGCATGACTATAAATGCAGCGAAAGAAAACCAATATTTACTCACAAGGGTAGTTCAGGATGGAGAGCCCACTTCCTACCGAGCAGCCACGCTTTGATCGGTAGAAAGTGAAAGAAATCGCCGCCTTATATACTTCCGGCGGAAGGGAGCGAGAAAAGGGCATGCTTTGCCCACAACAAAGATGGCCGCCCAAGTACTTCCTGTATTCGGGGACAAAGCCGACCCTAATGCGCGCGCGCGCGCTTTAGTACCCAACAGAGCAGGGGAGACGCTGAGCCATACGGAGGGCAGACACAAGCCCAGAAAGTTTAAAACTTTGCGCTAAGCAGACAAAGTAAGCAAACATTCATAACCATATACCAGAGCAAGCCTCGGCCCAGGGAAGTGCTGCGGGGAGGAGCTTAGCATCATTTAGATGTATAAAGCACGCAGGTCTTTAAAATAAATTCGTCCCGGAGAACACCAGAGGGGACTTCCATACCTTATAAGAGCCTTTAGCTGCTTAAGGCATGGACTACAGCAGTGAGCCAATTGCTGGTACCCGCAGAGCGGAGGTAAGGTGAAAGGAATCCTGCTGGAGGCGAGGACATCAAAAAGAATGGCAGTATGGGTTAACATGACTCTATTTATTTAATTAGGACGTCCTACTGGGCAAAGGTGGGCGGGACTTTGCCCAATAGTATGCTGACATGGAAAACACCAGGGAAATACTAATCCAGCGACTGAAGAATTACTGTGGCCTAATGGGTACTGTTCTTAGCTGGTTTCAGACCTTCCTATCTGGCAGGACACAGCAAGTATGTCTGGGCACACACTACTCTAATCCTGTTCCACTTCCCTATGGAGTTCCACAGGGTTCTGTACTATCACCATGGGAGGGTAGGTGCCTACAAAGTTATAGAGTTCTAAAGCCTATAAAAAACACACAACACTAGTATTGGATATAAAAAGGCCGCAGGCATTTATTGGTGGAAAATTTTGAAACATTGTTTCTTTATTTAAACTAAAATAAACTTTAAGAAATAACTTTATAAAATAAATAAATATAAAGCTGAAGATTTTAATGAATTATGCAAATAGTTTATGCAAATATACTGTACATAACTCGGAGCCCACCCACATCTGTGGGTGACTTTACCCAAGCCAATGGAGTAGCCAACTGGCACAAAACTTAAAAGAATAAGTCCATATCAGGCCCGGAACAACCGACCTTTACCTAACCACCAATAATACATGCCCGCGACAAGGGAGGGTGGGTGGGGGAACAGATCTTCAGGCTGCCCCTCAGACGACTGGTGACAGCCTCTGACAGACATCCCTATTTATCAGAAACCTGACACCACTGGATTGGCTGATGTATCTCCCGCACTTTTGGCAGCCGGCCAATTAACAGGTGAGGCAGACAGGTCCAGCCTGGCAACAGCATCTCCTCACAGGCTCTGAAAAAGAGGACAGATCAAGGCAGAATATAGCACACAACACACCTGCATAGCTAGTACATTATTTCTGCTATATTAAATTAATGTTAAACCACTGCATTGTAATTAACCCCTTTGATGCACCACCCACCCATGCAGCCCCATTTTTATGAATGGGGCTTTTCATTACTCTTTGCAGCTGGCTGAGGCTGAACTCTGACAAAACAGAGGTGTTGGTGGTAGGTGGTCCACACATGATGGATAAAGTTAAAAATGCTCACCACCTCAAACTAGCAATTGGGGGAGATACTGTACAGTATAAAGACTCTGTGCGAAACCTTGGGGTGATCCTGGATGGAAATCTAAAACTCAAACTGCAGATATCAGCTTTCGTCAAGTCTTCCTTCTTCCATCTAAGAAATATAGCGAAAATCAAACACCTTATCCCAGCTGAAGACCTACATGTCCTGGTTCATGCATTTGTATCCTCCCGCCTAGACTACTGCAACGCCCTGTTCATCGGATCTACAGATAAGGTTCTGCGCCCCTTACAGCTAGCACAGAATGCTGCAGCCAGACTCCTAGCCAATGCCCCCCGCAGCTCACATCTGAACCTTCTTTTTTTTTTTTTTTTTTTTGCTCTTTTGATAAAAGAACAGGAGTGGTGGATTTTTCTTATCAATTTTTAGGAAAATTAAATGGTGTCAGGTAGATTGTCAATTTCCTGATTTATACAGCCAAGCAATTTTTTTCACTGTTTTCAGTCATTTTTTTTTCATAAACACCTTCAGATTTTTGAAATGTTACAATCAGTAAACTTGTAATTCTTGAATTGCAAATACATTGTAAAAATTGTGTGGTGTGTGGACACCTTTTAGAAATGTATTGCAAAAGAACGATTTTTTTTTTCAAATACTTGCTCCCAGTTTTATGTAATTAACAGTAAAGTCCTTTCTGTCTGGAACCTACGCATCCGGCAGTCTTTACCTCCCTTGCGTTCAATTTCCCTAGGATTTCTGTGCAAAAAGTTATCTAATTAATTTTCATAACCTCTTGTTTTCTATAACTTGCCAAAATGTGTCAAGCAAGGGTCTAGTATACAGTGCAGGAGAGTATTGATGTTTATGCACATCAATACTGTTCACAGCATGTTTTGTATGGACGTGTATAATAGTCAATACCGCTAGGGACTAGGGAGGTTAAAGAAAACCTAAAATGAAATATTTTTTTGCCCGTTTACTTACCTGGGGTGTCTTCCTTGCCATCATCCCGCACTCCTTCATTCCTCTGGTGACCCCCTCCAACGCCGTAGCCAGGAGCACTCTGAGCAGTAAGCAAAAATTGCTAATGCACATGTGCATAACGCTCCTGGCTGTAGGAGCGCGATAACAGGATGCGCACAGCTGACACCACACGTGCGCACTGGCTGGCTGACTCCTCAGTCAACAGGATTATGGAGGGGGACAGTGGAGGAATGGCTGAGCACGGAGTCCCGGTGAGGGAGCAGCAGGACTCAGGGGGCTGGTAGAAGCACAAATGGGCAGTTGTTTTTTTACTTTAGGTTCATTTTAACAACCTGCCATGCCTAGGGGGAAAAAGGCGGTGTTCCTTCCTAAGTTACAGAGCGATGCGCAGCGGAAACAACTTACAAATCTTCCGGTCCTCTTCACTCCTGTAGCTGTCAGCTGCTTTGTTGTGTCCAGGTACAGCTCCCAGTCACCTGACCTGCATTGGGTCACATGCACGCTTCTGGAGCCGTACACAGAGGACGCAGCAGAGCAGCTGGGAGCTGCAGGAGTGAAGAGGATTGGCGTCTGCAGGATTTGTGAGTTGTTTCCGCTGTACACTGCCCCATCTCTCTGCATTGTCCAATTGTGGGTCAAGGAAAAGTGTAAAAAGACAGAGTCAACAGGTGGCCTGCCTGAGCTCCTGTAGCCTAGAAGGGCTGGAGCATTATGTGGTAATAAGTACCGTACATGCCTTTGTACTTGGGCGCTCCAGAACTGTCCTACGAAATCTTACAGTAGAGTAATGTAGGACAGGGCCAGATTACTGACCAAACATCCCAAGCAGTTGATTGGGGTCCAGTAAAAGGTCGAGGCTCTGATGTAGGGACAACATGGAACATAGAGATGAAAGTAAAATTGTATTTGAAAACACATTATGACCATAATTCACGGATGTGATTGGTCATTGCTTTGCCATGTCTTTATATTAGCAATTATCTTGCCACAAACTAGATCATCGCTTTATTACAGAGATTTCATAATGTGAGAAGTGCACATTTCACGATTCAGCTAATCTGAATGTGTGTAATACAAGGCCATTTCCAGAATTCTTTTTTTTTTTAAGTGCCATTTCCAGCTCTTCTAGGAGGAAGATGCTGCTTAGTATTCGACAGCAAACTCGCAATGTTCTGTGATCTACTGAATGAAGGCCCCTATGTAAACTGTGCCTTTCCCTGGCATTCTGCAGATTTACGGTCCAGCCGAATTAAATGTATTTGTTTTCTCTTTCATCCTGAAATCTTAAGGTCCCAGATGCTGACAGAATGAGCAGCTGAACTTTAACAGACAGCTTAACACGGCGGCCAACGCATCAAATCCCTTGACAAGGAGAAGACATTTCTCTTGGCTGTATGTGATCGGACTTCTCAAAATCCTTTCACCAAAGGGCCAAAAGAGTAATAGAAATGTATATTAGCTATTCCCCTGACAATAAAACAGACCTGTCAGAAATACATTCACAAAACAAACATGCTAGTGACCTTGTACAGGACGGTGTTGTTGCACAAAATAACAGCAAATGCAAAGCATTCAGAGCAATCACAGCTGTCAAGCTCTGGATGTTCATGGCAAACGAGAACTTAGCATTTTGACATCATAGATGGGTGAACTGCAGAACCAGTTCAAAAGTACAAGGTGTTAATAACATCATCTAGGAGGAAGCAGCAGAAATGTGGTGCTTTGAGGAATTAAAGCATCAATCCAACCAAAACAGATTTAGCATTTTCAGATATGCGTATGGGTATCTGTGGGCATACATTTAAAACCATGAGTTACTGCTTTTTTTTCAGACTGCAAGATGGTCCGGACTATAAGACGCACCTAGGTGTAGAGGTCAAACACAAAGGAATAAAATTATACTTAACCTACTGTGTCCATAATCATTTTTGGTTGATGAAAACCTACTGCGTCCATGGTGCAGGAGAGTCTTATGGACCTTGTACCTCTTGTGTCGCTGTTTCCTTCTGTGTCCTCCTCTGTCTCCCTGTGTCCTTTGTCCTCCTGTATCCTCTTTCCCCCTGTGTCCTCTGTCCCCATGTCCTGCTGTGTCCTCTGTCCCCATGTCCTGCTGTGTCCTCTGTCCCCATGTCCTGCTGTGTCCTCTGTCCCCATGTCCTGCTGTGTCCTCTGTCCCTCTGTGTCCTCTGTCCCTGTGTCATCCTGCATCCTTTGTCCCTCTGTGTCCTCTGTCCCCCAGTGTCCTTGTGTCCTCTGGTGTCCCCGCCCCCTATCCCCTCCAGTGTCAGCAGTCCCCTGTCTTCCAATACCCTGTCCCCTTCGGTGTCCGCTGTCCCCCTGTTCTCCATCTCCCTGTCCCTTCCAATGTCCGCTGTCCCTTCTACATACATACGGTGCACACTGCTGATTATTAGGAAGTATTTGCACAGCTTCCGAAGTAGCCACACAGCTTTGGAAAGCATCTTCCAATCAGGCAGGGGGCACCGCCCACACCCACTGATCACAGACCCACCAATCACGGCCTCCCACTGCTCCCATTCTTGATTGGAGCTGATGATCTTGAGGGCAGGACCATGGATCCGTTACTGGGGCCAATCACCGCACTCCCTACTACTGAGGGAGCACATCTTATAGTCCACAAAATAAGGTAAAATGGGCACAAGTATAGTCTATATTCTACTATCGCCTGTTATGAATAGTAAAATATTGATAGTGCTGCCAATATTCTACTATCACCTATCTCAACCTATTTTCACATTAACCATCCCTGCATCTAGCCTACTCCTACTATGCCCAACAGTAACACTGTCGCTATGGACAGGGCTGGTTCTAGACTGTTTTTAGTTTTTTTTTGGGCTGCCTGAGGCAAACTTGTGAGGATTCCCCCCCCCCCCCCCCATTTGGAATGATCACATAGTAGCCGAAAATTTTCACCCTCCAAATAGGTAGGTAGGTAGCCAGGTATAGGTGCCCCTGTATAAGTAGCCCGTATAGTTGCTACCTGTATAGGTAGCCAGTATAGCTGTCCCCAGTATGGGTAGCATAGTTGCCCCAGTATAGGTAGCTAGTATAGTTGCCCACAGTATAGGTAATATTGTTACACCCAGTATTGGTAGTATAGTTTCCCCAGTATAGCTAGCTAGTATAGTTGCCCCTAGTAGAGGTAGTATTGTTGCCCCCAGTATAGATTAGCAAGGTAGGTGGCCAGCCTGCTCCCCCCTCCCTCCCCACGGCCGCCGCTCGTGTTACCTTCTGATGTGGGGCCACTTCCTCTATGATAGTCCCTGCCGCCCCCTCTCCTCCATCATAAACCTGTGTCAGAGCAGTGTGACCCGCGGCTGCTGAGAAAAGGAAGGAAGCAGGACAGCGATTCGCTGTAGCGGCGATATACAGGAAGTAAGTACTTCCTGTATATCGCCTGTCCTTGGGGGTGGGGGGTTGTCGCTTTCATCATCTAATTTGGTACATATTTCAGCACCTATAGTGGGAACATGACAAAAACACTTTTTTGAAAACAACTTGTAGTTTTTAAGACATTTGATTATAAAATGTAGATGTTAAAAGCATTTTGATCTTCTTAGATTCACCCTTCTTTTAATCTATGAAAGATTTAATTAGCCAGTATTTATATAGCGCTCTTCACAAAGTACATTGTCTTCTTGCTAAGGCTGCTTTCACACAGAAAGGCGCTATCCCTGTTGCAAACACGCTACGATCCCACAAGATTGTCTCTACTCACACAGAGTGAGTTACACCATGATTAATGTGCAATCAAGTGAGGTTTGCGATTTCCACTATGAAAAAGCATGTAAGTATGGTAAAATGGGAGACTGCAAGCAAATTGCATAGCACTGCATTTTACTATGCAATTTTCTTGTGCACCCATTGATTTAACAAAAAAGCAGCACAGTGACGTAGTGATTAGGGCTCTCGCCTTGCAGCGCTGGGTCCCCGGTTCGAATCCCAGCCAGGTCAACATCTGCAAGGAGTTTGTTCTCTTCGTGTCTATGTGGGTTTCCTCCGGGCACTCCGGTTTCATCCCACATCCCAAAAAAATACAGATAAGTTAATTGGCTTACCCCTATAATTGGCCCTAGACTACGATATATACACTACATGATACATAGCCATATGACTATGGTAGGGACTAGATTGTGAGCCGCTCTTAGGGGCAGTTAATGAAAAGACAATATATACTCTGTACAGCGCTGCATAATATGTCGGCGCTATATAAATACTTCAGTAAAGCAGGAAAAATAGAGCATGCATTACTTTTGCATTTGGGTTAAAATCAACCTGCAGCAGTGCGAAAAGGTCCCAGTGCCCTTGTGCTTGGCAAATCATGTCTCATCCACAAATCAGATCGAAACCCACTTGGTGTGAAAGGGCCCTTCCTGTCCTTCACCGAGGCTCACAGTCTAATCACTACTATAGCCATATATCCATATCCATCACAATCCATAGTATAAACTGAAGAGTAAAGGTAGCCATACAGCAGGCAGCTTGGCGATCGATCGATTATGGGCTGAAGTTGGTCGCATTAGTGGATCATACATGCTGCAAGATGAAGGGCTGACTTGCTTGATCGGGTGTGACGAAACTCCCGGCTCTGTCCCCCTAATGTTAAATGTCCCCCCGGTGCCCAGTGCAAGTGCTCCATTACCTGTCCGCTGCCTCCGGGTGCACTCCCTCCTCTATACACACGCGCACCACATGGTTGCCTCATAATGCGCACGTGACATCAGACATCACACACGTGGCCATGTTACTAGGCAACCATGTGGCACACGTGTATGGAGAATGGAGAGCGCTCAGAGCCAGCGGAGGACAAGTGGAGGCCAAGGTAATGTACCACTTGCACCGGGCAGGGGGGGGGGGGGACAGCGTTGGGGCAGTGAGGCGGCCAGATGCGGAGTCACAAGACAGATTCCTTATCAATTTAAGCATGAGATTAATTGGGAATCGATCTCTCTCTAATCATATTCAATTAGAGAGAGATTTGTCTTTTGGTCAACTCTACCTATCATCGCTAGATGTATGGCTACCTTAAGATAGAGATGTGTGCTCTGTTCAGGTTCACCTGACTATATACTGGCTGCCTGATAGTCTATTGACTAATTTAAAATGGCATAGCATTTGCTGATAGCATCTGCTTGCCATAATATGCAGGGTCTAAAACTAACTCACTATGTTTCCTGCAGGAGTTGGCCCATGCAAAATACTTTGCATCTCAACATAGGCTCCGTGTCTAGGCCTCCTATGCTTCCCTAGAAAGTTAGAAATAAAGAACTGGCGAGCAGCGCTGACATCCCCCGAGCAGTCTCATGCCCGGGAGTGCCATAGCTGTCCCTAGGCATGAGAGTGCTCGGGGGTGTCAGCGGCGCTGCTCGCCATTTCCTGGGAGCAGAGGAGGACTACACATGGCACTCCTGTTGAGAGGCAAAGTATTTTGCGTGGGCCAACACCTGCAGGGAAAGCATATTCTGGCAAGCAAATGCTATGCCATTTAAATTAGTCAATAGACAATCAGGCAGCCAGTATATAGTCAGGTGAACCTGGACAGAGCACACACCTCTTTCTTTCATCGTAAAACTGGATGTGAAGCCAGTTTGCCAAAAACATTACAGTGCTAACCATACGCTGCAAGAGAAGCTGTCTCCGAGGAACTTAAAAAACAAGTAGTACAAGATGTTATTGAAAAAGCCGACTTCTCTCAATGGGCTTGCTATATTCCGGTGACAGCGAAGAAAACAGGCAGGATAAGACTGTGTGTTGACCTCCGTGAACCCATTAAGACTCTTGTTATTGATTGCTACCCTTTGAGGAAATATGTTCAGAAGTTAAAGGAGCAAAATTCTTTTCCACCCTGGATCTTCAAAGTGCCTATCATCAAGTTCTGCTGCATAAGGAAAGCAGATCTTACGGCTTTTATTACACATGAATGTCTGTTTCACTTCAAGCGTGTACCTTATACATTACTTTCAGAACCCAGTTGCTTTTAAAGACGGATGTCCTCCATCCTCAGTAACATATCTGAAGTACAGCTCAATTTGGAGTACATAATTGTCTATCGCCTGGCTTTGGATCTTCATGGCCGGTACCTTCGTACCCTTGCGAATCATGCTGAGTGAAGGACTGAAACCGAAGTTGACAAATGTCACTTTAGACAAACTCAGCTGCCTATTCTGTGTCCTATTATGCCTGAGAGATACTACTTCTACCAGACCATAAATGCTATAGATCAGGGGTGTCACGTAAGGGGCCCAAATCTAAACCATAGTCTAAGTGGCGGGCCAAATTGTTTATTAAAATTTAACATTTAATGAACAGTATCAAACTAAGTGGCATAACATGGGGGTCAGCTCCTCCCCCTTCTGCAGAGTAGCACAGTGGAGCTATTAACTATAACTATATAACTATTTGCCCCAGTGCTGCTTTAGCAGAAAAGGATCTAGTTATCACTTCCCAATGGTCTTTTTGGTAAGCTGAGGTGAGTAGAGGAGGGGCAGCAAGGGGGTGTTTGGGTCCCAAGATGGTGCCCCATGGGAATTTTGCTGAGAAGTCCTATGGGTTGTTGCTGCTGCACCCCGCCACAAACTGACAATATTTCGGCCAAAACCACTGTCACCGGTGTACTCCTGATGCACATTTGAGGCTCTGGAGGGCCACATAAAATGGCAAGGAGGGCTACATTCGATCCATGGGCCGTGTTTTTTGACACCTGTGCTATAGATGGTCAGTTTTTTTCTAGTAGAATTTCTCCTACAAGGACAATACATTGAAATACACATGCACAAAAACCGCTAGTTACTGATTAGAACTAGTCAATGCAAATATAGGGGTGTTCACTACCAGCATAGCACCAATGAAAAGCTAATAAGATGGATGAAGGAGGGCCCCTAGTGTGCCCCTCTGGTCCAGGAGCCCCGGTGCAGTTGCAATCTCTGCACCCCCTATTGCTAGGCCACTGGTGGTGAGCATGCATTAACTTTGCTACAACTGCATTCCTGCTTGTCACCTGTCAGCATTCATGGGGCTTCTAACATCTGCTTTATGCCTGCATCTCAAGTGCTTTAATCCTATTGCTGCTTCACTATCACAGTGGCTTGTCCTTAACTCTACTGTGCAGTATCCATTATGTTATGGATACTGGTCTTGGCCGACACTCAGAGATAGCTTCAGTTTTTTTAGTCCGTGTTTTCTGGTGCTTTTATTGGAGGAGCCCATATTAGGACTGCATCACACTATTTTTAGGTCCAGCTTGGAACTGTGCCAATACTATTATAATATAAGGAGAATTTCTCTTTGGGAAGAGCATAAAAAGTTGGTGTGACGGGATGTAACCACTTCATAAAATCATACATCTCATTCTCAATTATACCCCTGTGAAGTGCCCTGTCAAGGATGGAGAAGAGCACATGTTGGCACCACCACCCTTCACGCAGATACATTGCAGAAACAGTACTTCTGTGCCAAAAATGTGCATGCTCATATCTCTGTTGGCCGATTTAGACATAAATACCACTTTGTCACTTTTGTCTGAAGGCTTAATGACCCATTAATCTTGTGCCACTAATTCCCCAACTACCTGGAGCTCCACATCAGTCAGGTCAGCGAGGCCTGGATGCAGACGGAGCTGCATTATTTCCTTCTCCACCCATAGTACAAAAGTTTGCAGGTTAGGATTTAGACAGTGGCAGACAGGGGTCCTTCACGTCCTTCGATTGCAATATTGAATGTCGTTACTGGCCGATTGAGCCCTTGAGAGCAACTTTCCAGCATGTCAGACTTTGGCTGAAAATCGATCGAAAAATCAATCGGGTGGCTATTTACCAAATTGTGAGGTCATTCGGGCTGCAATATCGAGTGGTGTAAGGGCACCGTTAGAGAGTCTGAGTGGTTTCTGTGAGCAGACTCTCTCTCTTCATTTGTTTAATTGACTCCAACTCCTCGTGACCATATGTATGTCTGCACTTCAGATGTCTGTGTCAGTCATGGCTTCTTTCAGCTGTTACATAGGCATGTGCATAGCTTTACATATGCTGTCTATCTATCTTAGCCTCGGTCATCATCTTCTTCTTTTATGCTCAATTTTTCCAAGCATCAAGAATGTCTCCAAAGAATCCGGTCTTCTCAATATTTGACCAAAGTATTTGAGTTTTAATGGTAGTATAAGCCCTTCTAGTGAACACTCTTGTCTAATTTGTTTAAGTATTGACTGGTTAGATCTTTTAGCAGTCCAGGGAACTCTCAGTCGCTTTCTTCACACCCATGATCCAAATGCATCAATTTTTCTACGCATGACCTTATTTATAGTCCAACTTTTACAGCCATATGTTACTACTGGAAAGACCATAGCTCTAACTATCCTTATCTTTTTTGGTTAAAGTAGAATAAAACTCTGACATAACATTCAATAAAAATGTGTTTTCCTACTTTTTATTACCCATACAATTATCATATTTGCTTTTGTGCACAAGTAATATTGCCTGTTTACAAATTTCAAGTTCCCAAAGTTCAGTTTCTCTGCTCTGAAAACTGCCATTGCATTTTAATAATACATTTTAATATACAGTATAAATACAGAATCTATCTCGTGATAATTTTTCATATGTCCCCACTTGTCAGCTCCCCAGCAGTTCTTTCTGTCTGTGGCTGGCTGTGTAACTAATTGTAACAACTGAGGAATGTTAACACAAGATAATGTTATCTGCACTTGGATGGGATCCTAAGTTGAAGGGGCTTTCCATTGCAGGACAAAGTGCTTTGTTTAACTGTTTAAATGTTGTTTTGCTACAATTTTTATTTTCTGTTGTAAGTAATCTTTTAGAGCAAAGAAGAAATGCTAAGTTTCAGACCACTTTAAAGAGAAACTCCGACCAAGAATTGAACTTTATCCCAATCAGTAGCTGATACCCCCTTTTACATGAGAAATCTATTATTTTTCAAAAACAGACCATCAGGGGGCGCTGTATGGCTGATATTGTTGTGAAACCCCTCCCACCAGAAACAAGAAAAGTACGTACTCTTGGCAGTTTCCTGTCTGTGAACCTTGCTGCATTGTGGGAAATAGCTGTTTACAGCTGTTTCCAACTGCCAAAACAGCAAGCAGCAGTTACATCACCTGCCAGCAGTAAAAATGTCACCATGTGGTAAATGTCAGAATGTAAATCAGGGAGAGGAAAGATTTTACAATGGGCAAACACTGACTAAATCATTTATACATAATTATTGTAAAAATGTAGCACCTTTTTTTATTACATTATTTTCACTGGAGTTCCTCTTTAAGTGACATCTCTTTCCTGTAGAATCTTTTCCATACTTGTCATAGCTTTTTCCTTCCAAGCAACAACTCATGGCGACTGTTATAATAGAAGCTTTTATGACAATTTCCAGCGGATGACTTTGTTCTCCAGATGAATAAGCGTTTGAGCAAAAAGTAACTTTTAGGGGGGTTTATTGTATTCAAATATAAAAATACAAAGTCCATAGTACAATTCTTCTAAATAAAATAAAAGAGTTATCAAGGATCTTTAAAAAAAAAGAATTAAATAAAGTTTCTTTGTCTTGAAATGTCTGTGAGAATAGGACTTAAATGTGTATGCATCAGTTCAAAGTCCATCTAAGAATGACCAACGTGTGTGAGCACTCAACCCCCCTTCTCCTTATTTAAATAACAACCTAGCTTCTGACGTCTCAGATTCCAAGCTGCCTTCTGATTGGTTGATTCAAATGATACTTTAGTTCTATCTACTAACACATATAAATTTATATACTAAACAAATGTACTTAATATTATAATCTATCTACTCATTACTAACTATATATATGTTCTTACATATAACTCACTATTCTAAAGATACTATAATTATTATACAAATACAATCTTGTTAGCTTCCTCATGTAACCCTATTCAGACGTTTGAAAGAGAATTACACAAGCTACTTTGCCCAGCTCTAGCTCAAAGGAATTTCCCTACCCCCAACTCTCAATAATAGAAGCCAGATGGCTAGCTACCTTGTGGGGAAGAAAGCATCTCGTATTACTATGAGGGTTGGAGTGGCATATGCTTCTCCTTTAAACAACTTTTTAAGACAGAAAAGAGATGATAAAGACTCTTGAACTATAATAGAAGCCAAACCACCTTTCCATAGATCCCTTGTTCACCTTACAATATTTCCAAATGGGAGATTACTTCCACTAATTAAATAACCTCAGACATAAGTCTAATCAACAGGATCCTTGTCAATTAAACTTTATCAAAATATAATATTTCAGCGACAGTCACCATAGTCTTACTTGCTCAACACCTACTTACTCGACTGTGATGTTCATACATCTGGCTTGTAGACGTCACTGTTCTACTTGGTTACCGTACAAGATTATCTAGACTGTTGTGGATCATTGTTTTCTGTTCTGCCCTGGCTAGGGACACAAAGATGTGAGATAGTTGGTAAATTATGTAAATAAATATAGTTTGTTATCCCGCCTTCATGACTACTGAACAAAACACTGACTTATCTAACATTCAAGTAGCACATAGCTGATACTCACTTACCTCTTGTTGTCTTTATCCATGTCTTTAGGGGTCTTTAGATTCACTTCTGACTATCAGATCACCACCCATTCACAGTAGTGTTCTTATATGCCAAACTACACAGCCACAGTAGTTTTGACACTAATGCTGGACATACAATTACTGCCACATAGGTGGTTTTCCACCTAAACCAGCAATGCCAAAACCACCTTCCTCTCGAGTCCTGTCTACTAGGTCACATTATAATATTCACCATGTTCCTGATTAAAGATGTGTTCTAAAAATTCTTGAAATTGATTGCTTACCCAAAAAAGTGATGAGAATGTTCCTGAGCATGCTGACTATAACTTATACCTATACTGTACATTGTGACAGAGTCCAAGACCAGACTAGATTTATTTCTGTGGTCCTCTGTGATTGGGAAGAGTGCATCAGCCCATAGTCAGTCAGTGCTGATTAAGTAATCACAGCCTTTTCATATGTAGAAGAGACCAATCAAAATGCACAAAGGCTGGATTTACTAAAGCCAAAATGGTGATCTCTGGCAACTCTACAAAACTGGCGATCACACGTGTACTGAATTATGTTCTCATGTATGCCTTATGTGTGTGTAATGTACAGGCAATTCTGTTTTATAGCCATGCACAGACATTATTTTGTTTAAAGTGACCCTGTCATTGATGCATGCATACAAATACACTGTTGGATTTTGAAGTACTCTTTTATAGCACAGTTACTGTTCCATCAACATAGACAATGCAGGAGTGGAGAAGCCAGTGGATGACACTGAACTAGGCACCTCTGGCTACATATGCAGATTATTAATGACCAAGACACAGAACATTTAAATCACACTTTTCTCCTGGCTGACTCAAAGTGCCAGAGCTGCAACCACTTGGGGCGTCCTCCACGAGCAACCAGGATCATTAGGGAGCCTTGCCCAAAGACTCCTTACTGTTTTATGTACTGGCTTGCACCAGGATTCGAAGCCTGGTCAGGGGTTGAAATCCTACATCAAAGGCAACAGCCTTAGCAGTATGCTATCCAGCTGATGGTATCATAATACTCTTAAAATGACACTGAAGCGAAAAAACATATATGATGATTTGTATGTGTAGTACAGCTAAGAAATAAAACATTAGGAGCAGAGACATAAGTCTAATATTGTTTCCAGTACAAGAAGAATTAAGAAACTCCAGTTGTTATCTATGCAAAAGAGCCATTGAGTTCGAACACTTTCAAAGTCGCAGAGAGCTCTGTCTTCTGAAGCTTGTTATATCAACTGTCAGTCATTGTATCTTCTTTTTCTTTGCAGAGAAGGATTCAAAAGTTCACTAGCCTGCTCAGTAAAATCATTTAGAATGCTGAGTAGTGTGTGAAACTGCAAACATTAGAGAATGATGCAATGTTATAGCAAAAAAAACTATATAACTGAAAATAAAAATATGAGAATATTTTCTTTGCTAGTAATGTAGTAATTATCTACATTATTATACTACACAACCAACTCATTATATCATAATTTTTTTTTGCTTCATTGTCTCTTTGAATCCTGTTAAGAATGCATGATATAGACACCATAGGCTTTCTACCAATGGAGATACTCTAATAACTACTGTTATTCATATATCAGCCCTTGCCAAGTCATGTACAATCTGATTCTGTTTTTAAAGTGGTCTGAAAGTCATCATTTCTACTTTGCTCTAAAAGATTCCTCACAGCTTGAAAGCTACTATCCCAGAAATGTTAGCAGAAAAAACAATGAAATGGTTAAATAAAGCACTTTGTCCTGCTATCCAGCTTCAAATCCACATCCAAATGAGAGATAACAGTATCTTTGTTTGCATTGCAATGTTGATACTTGTGTGTAAACACAGTGTAACAAGTGAAAAGGAGCTCTCTGTGAAGCTCTCTGTGCTTCAAGCACACAAACCGCTCAGAACAGCTAATTAGAAGATGTTAATATATAATAAAAAGCAGTTTGAATAAAATGCAATGGCAGGTTTCATGGCAAGATAAACTACACTTTGGAAACTTGTAATTTGTAAACACACAGTATTACTTATGCACAAAAGCAAATATGATAACTGTATGAGTAATAAAAAGTAGGAAAACACATTTTTATAGAATGTTATGTCGGAGTTTCAGCGCACTTTAATCCAAATAGGTCATCTTGTAACTCATCAGGTGTCCCTTTTAGGATGACTATTAACACACTGGTTAGGTCTCCTGTTCCTATACCAGTAATTGTAGGGCATTTGAGGAAGCATTCTATGGCTGCGAAACCTGCGTCAAGTAACTACTGCAGGTTGATGGGGATGCATTGAGACATGAATTACTTACAGTATGTGAACCCAAATCAGGATATGATGATGATGATTTCATATGATTATATGGAAGCAAGTGAATATGCATTTTTGCAAAATTTGTAACATTAGGTTATGGTATATTGTATGGAATTTTTAATCTGCTGTACAAAATGAACAGCATTCCCACTCTTTTAAGATATTTTTTCAGTAGAGAAGTTTAACTAGAACTCAGCCAACCAAGAATTGCATAATTTACAATAGTTAAAATGAATGACATTAAAACACAGATGTTTTTAATGGAGAGTTATTAACCCTATTGGTTTTGCTTCACGAAGCACTGCTTACTCATTGTTTGCTCCAGGCAATACTCATTCCAATAATACAATACAATACAATACAATAACATTTCTATAGCGCTTTTCTCCCATAAGACTCAAAGCGCTTAGGCTCTCTCAGATTCAGAGTTGGTAGTAGGATGAAGTATTCACACAACAAAAGTTATATTTCTGCAAATGCCAAACTGAACAGGAGGGTTTTCAGTCTGGATTTAAACACGTCCAGGGATGGAGCTGTCCTGATCTCTGTCTGGACAGAGGCGCATTGCCACTATTGGACCTTTTTGAGCTTGCACTCCTTGCCTGATGAAGTGGGTTATTCCTGCGAAACGCGTTGCGGAGTGCCAAAATAAATTGTTATTTGCGATTTGAACAATCTCGATTGTCCATCATTTCAGGAGGTAAGTCCACCTGTACTCGTCCTTTTTAGTTGTTTTTATATTTTATAAAAAAAAAAAATACTTACCTTAGTATTGGGAAGCATTTGGTTGATCTAGAGCAGGGCTGAGCAAACTTTGTGCAGCCAGGGCCGCATGCTGCAGACTGCGGGCCGCATTCCTAAAATTCCTTCCCTCTCTCCAGAGTCGTGAGCAGAAGGAAACCAAGGGTTAACACTCGCCTACTTGCCGCTTCCTGCACCAGGTCTCCATGGCCACAGGGCATCACGTAACATGCCATCAGGACGTGCCAGTGGCACATCCTGATGGCGTCTCATGACGCCCTGTGGCCATGGAGACCTGGCACAAGAAGAGGGGAGTAGGCGAGTGTTAACCCTTGGTTTCCTTCTGCTCACGACTCTGCAGGGAGGGAGAAAGGGAGTAGAAGTATCTGGGTGCCTGCCAGCGGACCGAGTTTGCAGCGCACGCTAGCTGTATCCTGGGCCGAGCGATGGTCTAGAGGCTTTCTCCATGCTCCTCGACTTCTGCTGCTGGCCAGGTCTCTCTTTTTGTTTGTGGCCACATTCCCCTCCGCGTACAACCATGGCCGGATTTCAGGCAAGGCCACATTGGCCATGGCCTAGAGCACCGGGAAAACTAGGGGTGGGCTGTGGGCAGCAGGGTGGTAATAACAGTTGGCCTGCTGAACATTCATCCTGCTTCAGAGAGTTTGCACATAGCAGTGGATGACTAGTAACAGCCGGATCAGGCACTTGAGAGAGGAAGGGGCAGCGAACACTTACAGTGATCACTGAGCTGCCTGTCTCTCACCAAACGTGCTACTCGCCAAGAAGCTTACAATATAATCCCTGCCATCATTTCACTAACTGTCCTCAGAGGAGCTTATGATATCCTTGCCATCACTTCACTGTCCTCAGGTGAGCCTACAATTTAATATCTGCCGCCGGGGAAGGGGGGGCAGAGGTTAGTAATGCTGCCGGCCGGTGAAAGTGGGACTTGGGCGGTAAAAAGTACAAATCCGGCCCTGCGTACAACGTGGCTGTAAAATGCATGCTTTGGTACAGCGGCGCCTGCACAGTATAGTAGGAAAACACTTCATGATACTGCACATGTGTGTCAGTACCTGCACTTCCACAGCATGGATGCACTTGTAGATGGAAGGGAGCATGGCCATTAGAACATATGCTATAAGCTCTTGTTGTATATGTTCAGAGGGACCCTGCGCAGGAAAGGTGGGCTCATGGATGGACTAGGAATACTCTGCCGTATCCAGAGGCCTACCTCTACTGACATACAGTAAGGGCCTGAGCCCACTAACGCAGTTGTGCGCAGTTGTGGCCCCTTTTCAGCATCTTTAACATTGATGTGTTGTTGAAAAGCGGACACAACTGCACACAACTGCGTTAGTGGGCTCAGGCCCTTAGTCTCTAACTTTTCCTTTTTTTTTTTATCACGGGTGTACTTTAAATAAGAGAGATGGATGTCAATAACGGGTATAGTCTTGCCAACATCTATCTTGTCTAATGGCAGTAAAAATGTTAAATGTTGCTTTTGCCTCTTATATTTCAAAATAATATTATTTAAATATTTTTAAAGCCATAATTATGTTGTTTTCAAGCGATTAAAGTGTCTTCTGTTGCTATCTGCAAACTTTTTCAACAGCAACACTTAATCATAAAAATTATATGTTTGGAAATATGTTTTCCTTAGGAAACCAATCAGTGTGTCTTTTGGTGTGTGTGTGTTTTTTTTTTTACAGTATTTAGCTGGTGAAATATGTGTGTAGCTTGTTAAGATAAATAAATTGCTTGAAAATGCCCAAAAAATGTTTTAGAGTTATTTATTGCTTCTTATGTGTGATTTTGAAAACTGTGAACAGAATAAATTAAACCTAAAGTGTAGATAGTGTTTTTTTATATGCATTTATTAGAACATTATTTTAAATTAATTATACATTAAAGAAAGTTTTGAATCCTACAGTATGGAGTCTCTCCCCCTCATCCACCAAAAAAAAGAAGGCGATTGCTGCTGAGGCTGAGTTGAAGATACATAAATTCATGTTACATGTCAATTTGAAAAGGATGCCCGGTGTAGCCCATATATGCCAAATTTGGCTACAAAAAGGGCGCCTGGTGTAGCCCATATGCCAAAATCGGCTACAAAGGGCGCCCGGTGTAGCCCATATATGCCAAATTCGGCTACAAATGGCACCCGGTGTAGCCCATATATGCCAAATTCGGCTACAGAGGGAGCCTGGTGAAGCCCATATATGTCAAATTCATTTACAAAGGGCGCCCGGTTAAGCCCATATGCCAAATTCAGCTACAAAGGGCGCCTGGTGTAGCCCATATATGCAAAATTCGGCTACAAAGGGTGCCTGGTAGCGCTGAAAAAGCTAGTTAGTTTATAAAAAGGATGCTGATATAGGCAAAATGTGTCCTAACTTCTCCCTACTCTCATACAGAACCCTTCCCTAACCCCCCTTCCCCGGGGGTGCCCAACCCTAAGACTCCCAGGTGGTGCCTAACCCTAAGACCCCCAGGTGGTGCCTAACCCTAAGACCCCCAGGTGGTGCCTAACCCTAAGACCCTCAGGTGGTGCCAAACCCTAAGACCCCCAGGTGCTGCCTAACCCTAAGACCACCCTGGCGGTGCCTAACCCTAAGACTCCCCTGGTGGTCCCTAACCCGTAAGACCCCTCAAAGACTCCCCTGGTGGTACCAAACCCTATGTCCCCCTAGTGGTGCCTAACCCTAAGACCCCCCCCCCCCCGCTTGTGATGCCTAATCCTAATCCCCCCTGTACCCCTGAATCAAAAATCTCGGCTATAAAAAGGTGCCCTTTTGTAGCAGAATCAACAACTTTGTAGCCGAAAACACTGTAGCCAAATAAAAAATATGAGCTACAAAGGGGCGCCCTTTTGTAGCAGAATCAAAAACCTTGTAGCCAAAAACCTTGTAGCCGAATAAAAAATATGGGCTACAGTAGGGCGCCCTTTTTACTGCCAAAAACCTTGTAGCCGAATAAAAAATATGGTCTACAAAGGGGTGCCCTACTGTAGCCGAAAACCTTGTAACTGAATAAAAATTATGGGCTACAAAGGGGTGCCCTACTGCAGCCGAAAACCTTGTAGCCGAATAAAAAAAATATGGATTACTATAATGCACAAAAGTGAGGGTTGCCTTTATGCGGTATAAGGTGAAAAGGATGCTAGAGTCCTCTGTGTTAAAAGGACACCGCCATAGACTTCAGTGTTATTTGCCACAATTTGTGGCTTTAAGCAGTAGAAAATCAGTTATATCAGTTCAAAAAAATGTATAGAAGTTTAACATGAAATGCGGATATAACTGTGTGTCTAAAAATCAGTTCTATCAGCAGGTGCATCAATTTGCTTATATCAGTTAATTTAGTTTTATCAGTTTAAATTAACATACAGTTTGACATGAATTGCAGCTAAGATTAGGCACCACCATGGGGATTAAAGTTATGCACCACCAGAGTGGTTTTAGGGTTAGGCACCACCAGAGTGGTCTTAGGTTTAGGCACCTCCAAGGGGGTGTCTTAGGGCCTTATGCTGGGAATACACGCGTAGATCCGGCAGCCGATTAACTGCCGGATCGACCCCCGTTGCGACCCCGCTTGTCCGCGCGGATCGATTACCGCTCGTCCCCGCTGGTGCTCCTTATCAGCTGCTCGATTCCCTGCCGTTGTCTGCCGGCGGGGGTCGAGCAGCGTGATCGGACCAGCTGGCCGGATCAGTTTCTCGATACACGGTACAGAAACGTACCGTGTATCCCCAGCATAAGGGTAAAGCACCATCTGGGGGTTTGGGGTCTTAAGGTTAGGCACCACCAAGGGGGGTCCTAGGGTTAGGCACCATCTGGAGGTGAGGGGTCTTAAGGTTAGGCACCATCAGGCAGTCTTAGGGTTAGGCAGGCACCACCATATGGGTCTTAGGGTTAGGCACCAACTAGGGGGGTCTTGGAGTTAGGCACCATCAGAGGGATCTTAGAGTTAGGCACCACCGGGGGGGTCTTGGGGTTAGGCACCGCCAGGAGGGGAGGGGTCTTGGGGTTGGGCACTACCAGGGGGAGCTCTTTGTGTTAGAGTAGGGAGAAGTTAGGCCATAGTTATCACTTTTCTCGGCTATATCCAGTGCCCTTTTGTAACCAAAATCACTATTTTTGGCTATATCTGGCACCCTTTTATAACCAAAAGCACTTTTTCTGGGCTATATGCGGTGCCCTTTTATAACTGAAAGCACTTTTCTCAGCTATATCTAGTGCTCTTTTACAACTGAAATCACTTATCTCAGCTATATCCGGCGCCCTTTCGTAACTGAAATCACTTTTCTCGGCTATATACGGCACCCTTTTATAACAGAATTTACGCTTCTTGGCTACATAGGGCACCCTTTTTTTTCAGGCACTTATTCAAATAAATGCCTGGCGGACAGGTGACAGTAACTTCGCTGCTGCATCGGTCAGCCTGAGCGAATTTTTCCATCGAGATTGTATTGTTAGTGGGCACTTTTAGGTTCTAGTCATATTGGAGTGGCAATAACAACAAACGTATTTGAAACTAGCTTACACATATGCCATATAGTACACTGGACATCTCTTTGTGGATTCCCAGACAGCGTTTTCATGGTTGGATGCGAACACGCAAAATGGCCTCCTCCAGTTTATGTAGATGAGCAGGGCCGGATTTAGGGCAAGGCCACCTAGGCCATGGCCTAGGGCACCACAGGAGCAAGGACACCAAAGCCGCAGGCTAAACTGGTACAAGCTTGGAAATGCTGCAATGCAGGGAGATCAGGCGAGCGCCTGACCGCAGTACTCTGCTGCCAGCAGCCTGTGCAGCGGCCACCTTGCTCTCTGTGCACGTTTGCAGTGTGGCCAGCTGCTTTGGACTTGGGCAGCATTGGAGACGGAAAGGAAGAGGAAGCTTTTGCACTGGAGACGAGCGGAGAAATGAGTGACACTGATGGCTGCTGTGGTGTGAAAGCGAGCTGACTACTCCGAAAAGGAGTAATTAAGAGAGTCATCTGGCTACTAATACTGGAGGGAGTGGGGGAGGGGTCATCTGGACACCTATACTGGAGGGAAGGGGGATGGGGTCATCTGGCTACCTATACCGAACGTGGGCGGCTGGTGGCCCACGGGCGTTAAAGAGTACAAATCCGGCCCTGTAGATGAGACGCAAATATTAGTTGCCTATTAGCAGGTTAACTAGAAAGAAACTGTAAGCTGGGCTGAACGGAACAGGTTATGGAGCATCAATCCGCTTTCAAGCATATTATGCTCTTTACTGTTAATAAGCACCTGAAGACAATTATTTCAAGTAAATTTCTCCACGAACAACAGTAAAGTACATAAGTAGCAGCGACTGTGAGGGAAGTGATAATAAAATCAATTGAATGAAGGAGTTTTTTGAAAAGAACTTCCATTCATCGCCGACTGCATTAGCGCACATATTTGGCGCCCTCCTGTTGCTCGCCTGATGCGAGGTTTGATGCTCGGGGAATTTGTGGAGTAAGTGTGATGCATGCGCTGATCCCTCAGAGGCTGAAATTTAAAGCCGTTTTGAAACTCTACTTAGTCCTGTATTATTGAGCCTCACAAAGGACTCCTATGGACATGATTAATTCTGGTATGCCGCCTGTACTAATGTTCCTGGTATTAGCCACCAGCATTTTAATTCTGTAACTTTAACTTTGTTACAGACAACATTGCCGGTGACCCAGCAGTTACTGTGCTTATTGGTCACCTGCAGCGAGAGATTTCACTGCATTGTGCAGCTGCCATTACAATTGGCTACACAGCTATATTCAGAATGGCACCAGTCCATGACTACTTTAAAGACTTAAAGCTCCGACCCTCATTTTATTTAATTCAAACGATAGTACATTGACATTCATTTGCAGTGCATGGTGCTGGAAAAATATTCACCTGTCTGGCAGGAAAAAAGTGCGTAGAAGCTCTTATGGAAAAAAACAGCGCTGCCATAGACGCTTGTTGTAAAAGCTGTGATTTTCAGCAAAGGAAGGAAATTTGGGCTATCAGCCGCCTCCTGGCACCAAAATTTTCCTTCTTTGACACAAATCGCAGCTTTTATAATGGCCACAATATGCAGCAAGGAAGGTCAATTTTGGTGCCTGATTAGCAGCAGCGACAGAATCGTCTGTGCCGGGGGCTTGGGGAAATGCTAATTGTGGCATTGCATAGCAAAGTGCCTCTATGCAATTCTGCAATTAGCATTTCCGCAAGTCCCCAGTTGCTAATCAGCGATTTACCTTCCTTGCCACATATCGCGGCTTTGCGGTAGTGGGGGTGGGGTAGGTTTGGGGGGTTGGTTAAGGCGCCCCGGTGGGGGGGTGGGGGTCTTAGTTTTAGACTCCACTGGGTCTGGGAGATGTGTGTTAGGGTTAGGCATGGGGAGGGGTCTTAGGTTTAGGTTTAGTGGGTGTTAGGAATTGGGAGAGGGAGAGTTTTGTGTGGGAGCAGGTTCAGGTTTAGCTATAGTACCAACATATCTGTATCCAGTAGTAGAATATCACTAATTGTAGCGATATTCTACTAGCGGCAATCCCCTGCGCCCCTTTTTCCAGGCGTCTTTTTTTTTTCATGTATGCCCTTCTTCCTTCCAGAATAGGTGTTGCTTTCCCAGCTATCTCGTTAAAGCCATGTAAGTCTAGGAAGCTTCCAAGTACAGGAGGTTCTGCAATGAAAAATATCACCAAACCCCAAACCGTCCACTAGTAGCAAAAAGACAACGCTGAACTTGGGGTTTAAAGAAAAATTACAATCTAAGAGCCCATTCACACAGGTGTCTGGTAACCTGTAGCATCAAGTAGTGTTATGCACACTTAAAGGCCACACTAAGCTTAAACTTTTATTTTAGTCTCAAAGCAAACCTTGAAGCGAAAAAAAAGGACTTAGATACTTATCTAAGAAGACGGAAGGTTCTGGATCTCATGGAGTCTTCCCGCTAGTCTCTCCATCCCGTTGTTCCACTTGTTGAAGTTATCTGACCAGAATGTTGGAATATGCCTTCGAGGACTTCCCCAAGAACTTCCAAGGACAGTGGATCTGTACTGAGCCCGTCTTCAGAAGCACTTGGAGACTCAAGGTTTCCAAAGCTTTCTGAGGACTCCTGAAGGTGCACATTTTCAAACAAGGGACAATGGTGGAAGGAGGGCATGGGGAGAGGCCTGGGAAGGCTCTGTGGGATCCAGAGTCCTCCTCCTCCATAGGTAGTATCTAACTTCTTATACTGTATTGAGGCCCAGTGGGCCTGTTCACAGTACTGGTTTGTGACTGATCGAGTCATTCTACCTGATCGCGTTATTCTAACTGATCGCGTTATTTTAACACTCCCATCAGCATTACTGCATGTGTCTCTGGTGGAGAAATTGCTCTACCAATTCCAGGAAATTGAATAAATAACTTTAATAGGGACACAGACAGCAATTTTTTTTCCTGGTACTGGTGACCAGGGCCGGATTTACCATAAGGAACTGTAGGCACGTGCCTACAGGCGCCTGATGATGGAGGCGGCTCACTCGTTCCCCAAGTGCTTGCCTCCCGCCTTAACTATGCAGAGTCACGAGTGGAGTGAAAATGAGAGGCTACTAACCCAGGTCTTGGCATTCCACTGACCAGGTCTCTCTTTAGGTTTATATATCAGTGGGAACATTAGAGAAAACACCTACCCTGCTATCTGTTTCATTCTTCACAGTTCAGCTTGCTTGTTATCAGCCCTGATAAAATCCCTGACTAAGCATTCAGTCTGGCTTTGCTATAATGACTCGGCTATAATGATTCCTGAGCAGAGCCAGAAGGGGGCAGGATTGGGCTTGAAAAGACATCAGCTCAGAGAAGACAGACTCATCTATAATGATTCCTGAGCAAAGCCAGACTGAATGCTCAGTCGGGGATTTTATCAGGGCGGATTAGAAGCAAGCTGTGCAGTGCAGAATGAAACCGAAAGCATGGTAGGTGTTTTCTATAATGTTCCCACTGATATATATGGTAAAATACATGAGGGTGCTTCGTCTCTGGTTAACTTTAAGGACCAGAGAGCGCTGGTACAAGAATCGTCGGAATAGCAACGAATACCGACGAATTGCTGCACATACCCGCCACAATCGCCATCACCGCCGCGAACCTAGACCACCCACTCTACTATCTCTATGATGGCAGAGTTCCTGTGAGCCGCTCAGGAGCCGCTTTCATTGGCTCATAACTCTGCCTATTAATGTAAGCCAATGGGAGTCGCTTACGTTGATAGACAGGGTCAGGAGCCAATGAAATCGGCTCCTGACCCTCTCACAGGGCTCTGCCGTTATAGAGACGGCAGAGCAAGTGAGCTGCGGCGGGGAGACATCGGCGAGATTGTCTGGAGTGACGAAAATCTACACCCTGGCAGCCAGGTAGCCATCAAAACAGGGAGTAGATTTCAATCATCAAGGTCCTTAAGTAGCTAGGGTGCCAGGACATCTGTGGCCATAGGCTACCGTGATGTAAATCCGGGCCTGCTGGTGACACCTAGGCTGTCTTTTAAGCCGCTCTATATCCCTTGGGGTCACAGAGACAATTCTCCCCGTGGTATTACAGACAACACTAACAATCTAGCAGAAGTTCTAGGTCTTCCCAAACTGCGTACCACTTAATAAGTTTGGATGGAGATGAGTTTTAACATAATGCAACAGTCCTGCACGCTGTAATCTGTCTGTGCTGTGACACACTGCCAAATGTAATGTTCCATTCTCAGAGTGAATAAGCCCTAAGGGCTTGTCTATTTATTCATACCAGATGCAGATCACCTCCTCTAGCCTCATTTTACAGCACAGCAAAAGAACAGTAACCCAGGAGCTTTAAAGGTGCTGCTTAATGAGTGATAAGGACTTGTCAGATGTTTACTTTTTTATTTGTTTTAAATTCCTATCCGAATTCTCTACCAATTTTATATGTAGAATGGAAAGATGGGAAACTTATAAGCTGAGCGCTGTAGGATTGTAATTGCTATAGGCCAAGTAGTAAGAATGATGGATATGTTGTCTGTTTATTTTAGCACTTAAACTTCACCATTCAGCAGACTGGTCATGGCAGTAATAATCAGAAACACCAGTGTTTCTGTGTCTGTGTCTATCTGTCTCACTGGCAGCGCTGGGTTTCTGGCAAGGCCACATAGGCCATGGCCTAGGGCGCAAGAAATTCAGCATTGTTTGGGGGGGCTGAGGGGCAGTAAAGTGTGTGCAGCAGCAGGGCAGAATGACAATCCATATATTCATTCATTCATTCATGCTGCCTGCTGCAGCTTGCACTCTCTCCCTACCATGAGTCCTCTCTGTTCACCTGTCCTCTTCCCTTAAACAGTCACACACTCTGCCTGCAGCCAGCCAGACCTGTTCCGTTCGAGGCCGTCCTGGTGATCGTGGTGGAGCAGGCAGCAAGAAGCAGCAGCCACAGTCAGCCAGGCAACTCACATCATGGCTAGGAGTCAATTCCGCACCAGCAAAGGAGATAAGGGGAAGCCACTCACCTGGCTAGGAAATGAGGAGCAGCCCCCCACCTTGTAGTAAAATAATGAAGTGCAGCCCCACCTGGCTAGGAAATGATGAGGGACAACCACCCAACTGGCTAGGAAATGAGGAACAGCCCCCCAACCTGGCTAGGAAATGAGGGACAGCCACCCACCTGGCCAGGAAATGAGGAGCAGCCCCCACCAGGCTAGTAAAATGATGAGGTGCAGCCCCCACCTGGCTAGAAGATGAGGGGCAATTCCACATCAGGATAGGAGATAATGAGGGTATGCCCCACACGAGGCTAGTATACAATGAGTGGCATCCTTCCATCTGGCTAGAAGATAATGAGGTTGCTAAGGACACACACACTGTGTAAGGGATGTTGTACAGTAGTAATGTAAAAAAGAAGGCTTAGAAAAAGTACCTAGAGAAGAAAGGAATAACTAATGAATTTTAAATATATTAAAGCTATAAAAAATGGAGAGAGAGGGAGGAGGGTGCAGGACAGGCATAGATAAAAAAAGGTGCCAGGAAAAAAGGGCGCAGGGGATTACAGCTAGTAGAATATCTCTGAAATTAGCGATATTCTATTGCTGGATTCCGATAGTGAAATATCATTCATCTTTACCGATATTTTACTATGGCAAACATAACCCTACTCTCACACAGAACCCTCCCTCTACAGATGCCTAGTCCTTAAACCCCCATGGTGTTGCCTAACTCCCCCCCATAGAATCTAAGCCTCCTGGTGTTGCCTGACCCTAACCGCCTTCCCCCTGGTGCCTAAACCTTAACGCCCCAGCAGTGGAGCCGCAATTTATGGCAAAAAAAGTAAATTTGGGTGCGGCCACAAAGCCACGATTTATGGCATAGCAACCATTATAAAAGTTGCAATTTGTGGCAATGAAGGTACATTTTAGGCGCCTGGACTCAAATTTCCCTTCTTTGCCGCAGATCGTGTTTTTTTTTTTATAATAGGCGCCTATGGCAGTGAACTTTTTTGGGGGTAAAGGCTCCTGGTTCCTTCTTTCCTGATTTGGCAGGACAGTGGTGTATCAATTTATTTGTAGAACTTTATAGATGGACAACTATCTAATAGTGAAAGAGATGATAAAGAAATATTACAATAATTGTTGGGTAGAGTTTGAGCAACTTATGGAAATTAACGAGTAACAGAAGTAAAAAATGTTTTCGTACAAAGACTTAAAACATATTATAAAATACTGGCATCTGAAAAGGAAGTAATGGAAATTGGTGGAAGTACACCAGGGAACGACTTGGAGAAGAACCACATGGATGCTGTAGAGCTCTAAGTGGGAAATACTAGTATCCAAATGACACCATTACACAACTAAAGATTGAGAAGTTGGCAGGCCATGATGGCAGAGCACCAGGATCCCGAGGAATCAGAGAGAAAATGGTACTTAGATGCGTGGCATTTGAAGATTTATGTTTGTTAGATTAACTTTTTTACAAATCTTGAAATGTCTCGATGAGGGTGTACGGCTTCACCACTGTTATTGGCAGTGAGATGGAGGACTGGTTGGCCATGGTAGATTGGGAACCTGTATCAGCAGTGCAGTGGTCTGAGAAATGCTCGTTCACATCTACATAGCGCAGATGGCAGTGCGATCAGAACACAACGTGTATGACCGCACGCCATCTGCGCCGCTACCCACTGCGCTGCTGATCCCATCCATAGACAGTGATGGGATCAGCTCTGGGCTTGCGGGCAAAATGCAGGCAGCATCATAGCGCATTGTACTGCTGCGCAGTGCAGTAGATGTGAACGGCAGAAGGGCTGTCTAATGTCTATGCCCTTTTGCCGTTCCTGCATGTCACCATGTTATATGCGCTACCAAATGCGCACGGATGCGCGTATGATGTGAATGAGGCCTCCTTTCACACTGTCTCTGTTGCATCACACCGGACAAAATCATTGCATTCCCGACATGATACATCGATATTCCTATTGGGTCACCACACTGGGTTTGGTGCTATGCATTCCATCCGAGTACTGTGCAGACGCAATTCGCTCCTGATGATGTGGGTGCACACCCGCGCAGGAGAAGCAGACCCATCGGAGGTCGGCAATCCTTAGTGGCTGCCAGCGGGACACCGGAGAGGACTGGAGCTGCGGTGAGGGACCCAACCACAGTACGCTTCCAATGATGTGGCCGCACCTGCACCTGGCCGCACCTGCACAGGAGAAGCCCCCACATCGAGGGACGGCGATCTGAAGTGGCGGCCAGCTGGACACCGGAGAAGCACCGGAGCTGCGGCGAGGGACCCAAATGACTTCTAGAGGCTGGAAGAAGCCCCAGAAAGTAAAACTGCAATGCTTTATTCACCTGGGAAGTCCTTTAATGCAGTGCCACCTAGAGATGGCTCGAACCTCCGATTGTAGGTTTGCGAACCTCGAACGTGAACTTGCACAAAAATTTGGTTCACGCGAACATTCACGAACTGCAATAGACTTCAATGGGGAGGCGAACTTTTAAAACTACAAACATTTATGCTGGCCACAAAAGTGATGGAAAAGATGTTTCAAGGGGTCTAACACCTGGAGAAGGACATGGCGGAGTGGGATACACGCCAAAGGTCCTGGGGAAAAATCAGGATTTGACGCACAGCAACGTTTTAAGGGCAGAAATCACATTGCATGCTAAATTGGAGGCCTAGAGTGCTTTAAAACATCTTGCATGTGTATATATCAATCAGGTAGTGTAATTAGTGTACTGCTTCAAACTGACAGACTAAACTGACTGTGTAACACACCGCAAACAGCTGATTGTGTAGTGACGGCCCTGCTGGACTGGTGCGCACCATGGCGAGAATGCAGGCGATGGTGGTCTTCAAGCCCATATGGTGGGGCTGAGGTAGCTGAATGACAGAACAACAGTGACTGAGTGTCCAGCTGATCCAATTTGGTCTGTCCACAATGAAGCAACAATCTTATTATCTATCTTCTTGGGTCAGGTGTGCCCCCCAACCCCAACACACTCATTTAGCTGGTCATTGCTCATTGTGATACGCAAGCCCCTTCACCGCAGCAAGGTAACAATCAAGAAGGGGAATTGACACATGTACAGTGTACATGCCTTTTGTTTTGTTGTTGCAGCCGCAGTGCAGCCAGAAAAATTAGACAGGCATGTACACGCACCAGAAAAATTATTATAGCGGCAAATTCACGAATCCACCTGGAGTCTTGGACCCTGTTGGTGGTGGTGGAGAAGGCAGTCAAGCGGCCTGCGGCAGAGATGCTGTGTGGGGACCGACCTAGTCTTGGGGCAGGCAGTCACACGGCGTGCAGGCAGAAATGCTGTGTGTGGGGACTGACTTAGTCTTCGGGCAGGTCTGACCGTGCTTTGCAGACCAGGTATCCGTGGTCAGATGGACCCTTGACCCAACGCTGTGTGCCAGAGATGTCACCACTTGCCTTTCAACATCACGGTACAGTTTGGGTATCGCCTTTTTTGAGAAATAATTGCGGCCTGGTATCTTCCACTGTGGTGTGTGGCTTTGCTTTTGTGTGCTGCTTTTCCTCAGGTGGTCATCCCATTGCAGTTTGTGCTTTGTAATAATGTGCCTTCGTAAGGTAGTTGTCCCTACGCGGGTCTTGGTCTTTCCACGGCTCAATTTTTGGTGGCAGAAAGTACAGATGGCATTGCTCTCATCTGAGGCAAACACACAAAAATGTCTACACAGCTGAGCCCTGGGATGATGGCACTTTGGTGATGGCTGCCGACAGAGTGTTAAGTGGGGTGCCAGATAAAGAGCAGGAGGAGGAAGATATGTCACGCTTCCATGCGGAAGCTGAGGAAGATGAGGTGTTCTGTGTTAAATAGTCAACTACGTCCTGACAATATTGGGGCCTGATGGCATGTGCCTTCTTCTGAACACTGTACTTTGGTAGAGGGCCACACGAAATCATGACAGGGCGACCTCGAACAGACCTGCCAAGTGGCCTGCCTCTGCCTCTTGTTTTGTCCATATTGGGGGGATGAACTGAAAGGTATGCACTGACTTGACTAATACAATGTGCGGTTACACAGGTGCAGTGAAAAGGTTGCAGTGACTGCTGGTACAACAATGTGCGATTACACAGGTGCAGTGAACAGGTATGCACGGACTGGTATATAAAACAGCGTGCGGTCACACAGGTGCAGTGAACAGGTATGCAGTGACTGGTATTACAAATGTGCAGCTGTCACACACACAGGTACCCTGAACAGGTATGCAGTGACTAGTATTAAAAATGTGCAGCTGTCACACACACAGGTACCGTGAACAGGTATGCAGTGACTGGTATATAATATAACACTGTGTGTGGTCACGTAGGTAGGTGCACTGAACAGGTATGCAGTGATTGGTATTACAAATGTGCAGCTGTCACACACACACAGGTAACGTGAAAACTGAATGTGCTGGGCCTGGCAGTGGCACAGTAGGAATTACCAAGGGGCCAAGGGCCAGCTGCGACTGACTGACAGGGCTGTATATGCAACAAGTGTCTGTGGGACATACACACACACAGGAAAAATAGATCACAAGAACAACATTAGCTCTCAAAAGAGCTGTTGAGGGGTGCTTTTTAGCAATAAGTATCAGCAAGGAGCAAGCTAACAAGCCTAACAAGAGCCTAACTAAGCTTTTCCTATGTCTACAGCAGGTTTCTATGTCTACAGCAGGTTCCTCTCCCTTCTCTAATTACTATAGCCACACGAGTGAGTGAAATGGCTGACGCTGCCTGCCTTTTATAAGGGGGGGGGGGGGGAGTGACTCCAGAAGGGAGTGTAGCCTGATTGGCTACCACGTGTCTGCTGACTGTGATGTAGAGGGTCAAAGTTGAACCTAAGGTGTAGTATAGGGGGCGGGTCGAACTCGCATATAGTTTGCGGTTCAACGCGAACCACCGAAGTTCACGTTCGAATGCGAACTGTTCGGGCCATCTCTAAGTGCCACTGCATTGTAATGGGACATTCTCATCTGCGTGTTGGCAGTGCGGTGAATCCGCAGGCATGCTGTGCATTACTGGATAACAAAGATAAAAAGTGTCATTTCACTTTTTAGCACTACAACTGAAGTGAAGCATATATATCATGTACTGTATGCATTGCAAGGCACGCATAAAACACTACGCAACTTCTCCCATCTGTTGCGTTGTGGTCCTTCTTTCACAGGATGTGCAATGCAACACCCCAGCGTGACATTTGTCTAAAAAAAAAACTTTTAAAAAGTTCTCAAATTTTTTTTTTTTTTTTTACAAAACCAATAGTATGTACATGTTCATATGTGTGCAGGTATATTTATGTTCAGGGGAGATGATTTACATGTGACATAAGTATCCTATATAATAAAAACCTGTGTCTCTGCGTCCCAGGGGTTGTGTGTGTGTGTGTCTGCGCTTTGCGCAACTGTGCATGTGCAGGGATGCAGAGACACTGAGGGGGAGTGACGTACAGCTTGATGGGGGGACTGGGGCCAAGGGGCGCGCGTGCGGCGGGTTGCTTGGGCGCGTGAGCAGCGGACATGTGTGCACAGCCGGCGCATGCGCGGTGACAGACCTAGAACCCGTTTTGAAACATGCTTAGGTCAGCTAGTATAAGAATAACGACACACATGCCGACATGGCAGCGGGTCGCCTGTTCGTATCGGCGGGCGTTCGTAAGTTGGGGATTCGCTGCCTTTGCTGTATAATATGCGGCGACTTTCACGCCCCAGGCACACCCCTAGTAACACATATTATAAAGATTTCATAATTCAAACCACACTAGTCCTTTCTATCCTGGTTCATTTTTCTTTTTATTAAAATTTGAAAACAAGAAATATAGCACTGTAAAGGATGGGAATAAAGTTTGGAGTAAAACACATTTTTCAGTAGAAAAATACATATATTTACATAGATCTATATACATCAGCCCTGAAAGAGGGACAGAGGAGGAAGAAAGAGGGACTGAGTTCCCAAAGAGAGTCTTTCCCTATAAAAGAAGGGACAGTTGTGAGCTACGGAGTAATACAAATGCTAGTAGTAGTACAAATACTAAATTATAGTTAAGGTGGCCACACACGATACAATAAAATTATCCAAAGTTACGACAATTCCTATATTCGTAAATTCCGAAGAATCGAAAGCTTTTTATTTATTTATTTATTTTATTTGAGCAAGAAATCTGTTCGGATTTCCTATTTTTATTTGATAAAAGTCTATCGGGAGTGATGGATTTTTCTAATCAATTTTTATGAAAATTGATTGGTGTGAGGTAGATTGTCAATTTCCTTATATATAAAAATTGACCACGTGTGTGGTATATTGATCAGATTTGTTAAATGTTACAATCAGTCAGAGAAATTGATTGAAAATCTTCAATTGAAAAGATATTTTAAAAATGTGTGTGGTGTGTGGCCACCTTTTATACTACTGTAGCCATACTATTTATATAGTTATAGAATAGGGTGTACTGCTGTTGATCCCGGATATAAAGTTTCAGTACAGAGCACATCCCCCAGATTGGGCTGGAGTTTCAGAACTCGTTGTGTGACATGTCCCATAAGTGCAGACGGCGTCCCTTGGCAGTGTTGTGGCTGTGTGTCCCCGTGTCACAGTCACACTGTAGTCATCCTCCTCTCTCGTCTCTCTGGCTCGCCCCTCCCTCGCATCTCCTCTGCTCTGTAGTCCTCACATCCAGCTCAGGCTCTGCTCCCAGCGCTACAGCGGGCACAGCGCAGCCAGCCAAGCAGTGGGGAGAAGAGAGAGCCAGGCAGCCCCTAGTCTCAGGACTGTAGAGAGTCACTGCAGCAGCCCTTCCTCCGCTCTGCACAGCTTCTTATCCCTATAGGATGGCGAGCTGCGAGCAGCCAGAAGATGCTCTGCTACCCTTCCTCTCCAATCACACCTCCTGCAGCCAGGTAGGTGATTCTAGAATCTCTTCCTCCTCACTGCACGCTAAAGGTCATTCAGAAGGTGACCAGCAAGGCTTCACCCACAGTAGCCCCCCTGCACTGAACCTTGCTAACCAGGAGCTGAGGTCAATCTGCTGCACTTGTGCTGTTATCAAACTTTCAGGACCTGATTAATCAGCACAGGTGCAAAGGCAAACTGGAGCAAAAAGTGGACCAGTTGCCCAGAGCAACCAATCAGCATTCTTGTTTCATTCAACAGCTGGAACCTGATTGGTTACTCACAGCAGCTGTTTCACTGTGCCCCAATTTCCCTTGCACTTATCTTGATAAATTGGCCTGTCTGTGTCTTGATGTATCTCATTGTGCCTCATACTTCACATGGCTGGTCCCACATGTGATTTTCATGGACTTTGGTATGTTTAGAGGGGGTGTCAGATCCCCCTCAACACTTGAGATGTTGTGCAGCATTACACTCTGATCAGGTGATAGTTAATCTTTAACTTGTAAAATGTATATTTTTGCTACTCACAGACCGTTAACCCCCTCTGGTGCAAGGCATTCAGGACCAGGTAACTTGGTGCATTCTCACAAAGCTGCATACAGTAGCTACTTTTTTTTTCAGAGCTGCATACAGTAGGTAGGGTGTAACCTTGGAAGTGACAGGGTTGAAGTCTGCACCAAGCTGGCTGCCTTGACATCCTCCTCACCCCGGGGGGCATGAACTGCAGACAGGCAGCGGACCTGTAGATTTTTTTAATTGTTGCTAAATGTTGTCATTCACCTTAATTGCTGCATGGCAAGCTTTCTGAACGGTCCTGGCATATTAACACATCTTTAAATGGCATTTTGTGAGGTGTTCAACTGTTTTGTGTGTCTCTTTCAGTTTCTCTGTGATTGGTTCTATAGATTCCTGTCAGGAAATAAAAAAAAGGAATCTTTTTGAGCAGGGCTGGATCAGCAGGGCACATCTCTGAACTAATATAAAGTATCTTGTATATAAAAAAGAATGCTTTGCTTAATGCTTGCTGGATTCTCTTGATGCAGGTGAATTCTTCTTTCTAGCATAGAAAATGAAAAGTGCTACATGTATGTACCTGCTGGGCCAGCGGGAGTACTTGGGTTGCTATCTTTTTTTTAAGGTGCGTCCACCTCAGTGCCAGTCTTCTTCCCTCAAGCAGAACACCCAGTGACATGTCGTTCCTGTCTGTGATACAGGGAACATTTTTGCATTGCAGAGAGCACACATCTGTACTGTCCTTGCTAAACACAGCAATCAGGGACACTCACTTATCTTCCTTCAGACCCTTGGTAATCAGCCTACTTTCTGAATCAGTGAAGTAGAACAGACAGCTTGAGCATCATAAGAATTTGTGGAAGCCAGTGTGCAGAATAGGTGTTTGACTGGCTGGCTCTGGCTTGTGAAGAAGGGAAGTTGTTCCACTTTATTTAGGGTGGTGGCGAGCAGTGGATTTCGGATTATCCTTACAGAACTACAGCTTGGTTCCAGCAGGGAAAGGGTTAATAGCAGGTGTGGGGGACTTGTGACAGGGGAACTTGTGCTGAGGGAGGGAGATCACGGGATAAAGGCGGATCTCAGGAGGCAAGGGCCTGGAGTTGTGGAATTAATACTCTTGATGATGTCACAGAGCGGTGTCACAAGTAGTTTCCACAGCACGCTTTTTTTCCAGTGTGTCCTCTGATACACGGCTAATATAAGCTCCATCTGATATTTATACCACAGATCCCTCAACCTGTGTGAAGAAATCCTGTCATAAGGAAACACGAGTGCCTTAACTTTCCAGTGCTGACAATGTGTTTTATATGCTGAGTCTCCTAAAAGGGTCCTGGGATCCACTGACCTGAAGTACATATAAAAATAGCCAATATATTGGAGCAGAGACACGCCCCCCTTTGCAGCTCAGCATTGAAGTGAAACAAGGGGCCATATGCCATTAACCTACTTCTTTTAAGTTTTCTCCTTGGAGATAATTTTCATCTTCTGTTTAAAATAACTTTGTAGCACTCTACAATTAAAAAAGTACTAAAAAGTATGTGAAAAAGTACTGTCGAAATTATTCTGAGTATTTTCTTGTTTGCTGGTGCATTTGATTGCTAAGGTGTAAAATATCACTTAAGAGAAAAAGTGAATTGCATATGGCCCAAGGAGGGCATATCTACGATTTAATTTAATTTAATTTTTAGGGAAATTGTGTTAGCAATTTCTTTCTTTTAGTATGAATTGTATTTATATACAGTAGCATCTATAGCATTCACAGTATTTACAGGTCTCTCACACGTTGTCTCATCTCTTGATGAACCCGGAAGTTAATGTCCTTTGCACAGTTCGGCATGTTTAGTAGAATAAGTGCAGGGGAGGGCCTGGCCCATTGTAGAGGGCTGCTAATCCATAGATTACATTTTTGAGGTACACATGTCCTAGTACACTCCTGCTCAGGGGCGTAACTAGGCCCCACCGGGCCCCCCTGCAGAATTTCAGGGCAGGCCCCCCTCCCTTGTGGGGGCTGGAGGGGTGGCAGCATGAGGGGAAAGCCGTGGCCACAGTCGACGGGGAGGGGGTAAGTTCCCCCCCTCCCTCACCTCGGGGCTCTCCCCTCTGCGCTCACCTCCAGCTTAAATGTGTGTCCGTGGGCAGTGGCGGGCAGAAAACAGATACATACCTTCCATGCGCTCCACCAGCCTGCGTTCCTCTTGCTAGCCTCTGACGCGACTTCCTGTTATACCGCACGCTGGTGGAGCGCACGGAAGGTATGTATCTGTTTGCTGCTCGCCGCTGCCCACGGACAGACATTTAAGCTGGAGGGGAGCGCAGAGGGGAGAGCCCCACCGACTGTGGCCAAGGCTTTCCCCTCATGCTGCCACCCCTCCAGCCCCCACAAAATGGCCCCGAGCGCCCCCCCCCCCTCAGTGGGAGCAGGGGCTGCAGGCCCTATTGTTACGCCAGTGCTCCTTCTTGTACTGCAACAGGGATGGCAGTGCTTAGGAGAACTCAAGAAGAAGCATGTGATCAGTTTGATTAGCTGATTTGTAAGGTTCTGATTTGCTGGTCATGATCATGCGTTAAACCAGGAAGTCAACACAGTAAATTAGAACCTCGCAAATCTATCAGCTGATCAAACTGATCACATGCCTCTCCATGCGTTCTCCTAAGCATTGCCATGTCTAGTGGAGGATTAAGCTGTGAATGCACCACCCATGACATTAATCCTGTGGTCACAATTGTCTTCTGGTGGTGATGGTGGTGGGAGTTTCGGAATGTTACTTGGAAGCCTATGTGGTGATTATATCATGTGGAACTGCTGAGGTGTGTAATGACCTGTTCAGCTCAGTTTGTTCTTCAGCACTGGACATACGGCATCAGGAATGCTCAGTCACTAAGTGCCCCATTTAACTGAATTTGTGTCTAGGCCATGGCAGACATGCTTTTTGTTCAGTCTATTCTGAATCCAGAGCTAGATCATTCACAGGACAACCTAGACCTAGGCAGGTGCCTTAGGCCTAGTGTGTGGCTAGGGGCCTGGTCAATAGTAGTAATCAGCTGGAAGTAACTTATTAGCTTGATTGAGTAGATTACCATTTCTTCACCTGGTCGATATCGTCTGTTAGCCCCTCTTCTCCCACCATAGCCCCTCTACTCCCCAGCCACACCATTAGTCATGGATATCACAAAGAATTCAAAGGCCGTATATGTTGTTTTATTCAAACCATGCTGGTTCTATCTACCATCATTAGTTTTTTTCATATTAACATTTAAAAGTAAGAAATTATTTCTTTTAAAGGATGAGAATAATGTTTAAAGTCAATTTAAAACATTTTCAGGAGAAAAATACATATATTCACATAGATTTGTACATCAGTACTGAAAAGGGGACACATGAAGAAGAAATAGGGACAGAGGGAATTGGTTCCCAAATGGGGTTTGTCCCTCCAAAAAGATGGACATTTTGGAACTATGCAAAAGTAAAAAAACAAAAACAAAAAAAAACAAAACTCGAGTTATCTATGCAAAAGAGCTTGTCGAACAGCTTGTCCAATTCCATTTCCTGAAAAGTGAATAGAAGCTAAATGCCTGTTATCTGTTAGGGAGAAAGTAAAGTGATAAAGCAGGAAAGTTAAAAGGATCATTACCTCTACTTATTTTTCAGCTTAAAAGGCAGGAAGTGGATTCTAAACAGTATCTTTGAATGTCTGATGCAATCTTAACGTTATAAAACTGAACATAAAATACTACTAATATTCTATTTATCATTGGTACTACACATTAAATTCATAATCCCATAAGTTTATTTTCACTTCAGGTTCACTTTAATCTGTCTTTGGTGGACAACCTCTTTGCAGCTGTCACCTGTACAGTGCAGCCAACCCTGCCTTGGGAAATAATATTCACCCATGTTGTATTGTTTTATTGTATTTCCCCATTGCATTTGCAGATGGTGCTCAGCTCCCCTCCCCACTCCCCTCACCACCAGGCATGGTCGGAATAGCCCATTTCCGTTTCCGGCACAATTCCGCATTCCGTCATATAGAAATTCCGTTACCGACGGTATACCGGGGCAGTTCCGCGATGGATGGATGAATGATGAGAGAGAGAGAGAGAGAGAGAGAGAGAGAGAGAGAGAGAGAGAGAGAGATTTTTTTGTGCTATTACGGAAAATTCCGTCGGAATTATAAAATTTCCGCGGAATTCCGTTTGAGAGGTATAGGAATTCCGATTTGACTACCGGAATCGGAATTAACCTAATTCCGGCCGGAATCACGGAATTCATTATTCCGCGGAATTTTCCGAGCATCCCTACTCACCACAGGAAAATGAAATTACTCTTGCCTAAGCTGAGCTCCTTGCCTCTACTCTCATTGGTGGTCTACAAGATGGAGCTGGTTATGCTTTGCAGTCCACTTTTCAGCTATTGTCTACTGTAGGATTTAGTTTAAACTTTTTACTTCTGGCATGTTAGCGCTGAAGACTGATTCACACTGAAGGCCAGCAGGCAGAATGTTTCACTGGATTCTAATACCTGCTCAGGATGATCATTGCAGACATGCCCCCAGGTGCTCTGCCTTGCGTGGTGACTACTTCATTCTAAGTGGAACTCACTACCTATCTAGGGTTCTTCATTAGAGTTTATATAGAATGCTGCACTGTGACTGAGTCTCTCTTCACCATAACAAAATGTGTAAATAAGAGGAGGTACAATCCAAGGAGTGATCACCACACCCCTACTGTAATAAATATTTAATATCAGGGAGTACTCTTTTTAAGTCTTCTCTTCACCACCAGTGATCCACCAATTATTTAACCCTTTCGGGACTGACTCTGTAACATAATTTATATATATATATATTATAAGTTCCTATACCTGTTCTAATGTGGTCTGGATTACTGCAGCCTTTTCTAGTTGCACTGTCTCTGTAATATATCTAATCTTCTTTTCTTTGTCAAGCTTTGCCGACCCAGAGAGGAATGCACTGCCTCTGCTGTGATATGTAAAAGTTATGCACGCCCCCTGCACACCCCCTGCAGCCTCTGTGTATGTACTTTGTTTATTAGTCACAGACAGGGTCTCTGTTCTCAATTTCAGCTTGTCTGAGGGGGGAGGGAGCTGCCCATGCTGAGAAATTATAAGAATCACTGAGGACCCGTTTCCACTTGAGCCGCACACGTCTGCAAGATGCGCGGCGGCACTTCCGGGTCTGCGGGTACGCAGACGAATCCCATCAGCCGTGCCATGCACAGCTATGGGATTCACAGCCTCCCGCGCCGTTTCGGACAGAAATCCGATGCTATTGTTCTCTCTGCAGAGTTTCCCCGCGTGATTTGCCTGCGGGGAAATTCTGCGGATTTGGCGCGGAAACTGCGCAAGTGGAAACGGGCCCTGAGTGCAGATAATTCACTATGTAATAAAAACTTGTAGTATACTGTAACATGATATATATATATATATATATATATATGTCAAACATCACTTCCTGGTTGTTTTTTGTTTGTAAACACTGCCTAAAACTGGCGATTCAAAGCAAGGATCGCAGCAGGGTGTGGCGGAAATGGCAAAGAGGATCCAGGAGATCACAGTGACTCGATTGGTATGTTTTTTATTTTACAAATCGGACAGTACAGATTCTCTTTAAGGACCAGCCGATTTTGCATGGGGGGGAGGTATGTTTGGGGGGGTCAGGCAGCCGGATCTCTGGTAGGGCTAAGCTTGTTATGGTGTCCGCAGTGTGGCCCGGTGTCCCCCGTATTGCAGGCAGCCTTTACTCACCTCCCAGGCTCCAGCTGTGAGCAGCTGTGGACCTTTTAGCTCTGGCCGGCATCCCTGCTCCTACTGACGTTAATTCCCAGGGTGCAGCTTGATGACGTCATCAAGCCAGGACCCGACACTTACGTCAGAGAGTGAGCGGGGATGCCGGTCAGAGCAGAGGGGAGCGCTGATCGCTGGGGGAACGTCAAAGTGAGTGTATCCTCTTGTTCTCCCCCTTTCGCCGCAGCCCTGTTAGTGATCACTATGATCCGCCGGCTATCGGAGTGATCACATGATCAGGAGCCACTCGCAATGGCTCCTGATCACTGAGGGGAAATGTTAGCTGTCATATGACAGCTTAATCTCCCCTCTCAGGTTCGCACGATTGTGTTGGGAGAGGAAACGGCAGGTGGCGTAAATCCTGCGTCACATCAGCCTAGGGCAGCCACAAGTGTGGCGTAGGATTTACTGCTGCGGTCCCGAAAGGGTTAAAGAATATGCCGATCATGCCCCTCTCACCACTCACGCCCTTTCCCCCTCCCGCTGCTAGCGCAGTAGGCAGTGGTTGTAATATGCGCGGGCAGCACTGCGTTCATGTTGTGCATATTACAACTGCCTTTTAGATATATAGATAGCAGAAGAAGTTAAACTTCTTGACTTGACAGAAATGTGTGTGTGACTCAGCCAACCAATGTTCAGCTGTAACTCATAACTAAGGCTTGATGGGGCAGAGTGACCTGTACACACAGATAGGCAACCAGTATAAGAAGTTAGAACTCTTTACTGAAGAAAAACATGCAGAGATAAAACATACACCACCATCAGGAAATGCGGCTTATTTAGAACAGAGAGGAACACAGAGTGAATACAGGAAGTCACTATACCATAGAGATCTTCACATCATTCTACAGACAGCGACATCTTGTGGTTGTTTTACTATACTGCAGCTTAACGTAATTCTGTTGATACTACTGCCAACAAGGTTGTGTATGCATGAGGGGATCTGTTGGCAACCTTTTTTGCAGTCGATCATTCCAATCAATTTCCCAACAATCAAGCCGCTTTGTTCTACCAATGTACACATGTGTATTGGTGCTCTTTCAACCAATGTTTTTTTTCTTGTCTGTATTAATTCTTTTTTATTGTATTTATAAAGTGCCAACATATTACGCAGCGCTGGATAATAAATAATGATACCTACAATGTAAACAAGAGGCGACAGACAGAGAGGTAGCACATGGTTATACAACACAGCACAAGGTTATACTTGCAAACAGTGTGAGATGCATGATCATGTTATTTTACAGAGACCCAGGAATTCAAGTCCAAGTTAGTCCATGGGAAGGGTGTCCTAGCTGGGGTTGCAAGATCAATAAGGACACACGGGGGAGAAGACCATGCCAAAGGCTTTCAATCTTAAGGGAGTCATAGGAAAGCTGTCAGGAGTAGAGATGGCCCGAACGGTTCGCGGCGAACTTCCGGGGTTCGCGATCACGGAGAACCGCAAACTTTTCCGGAAGTTCAATTCGCCCCCATAGTGCATAATGAGGGTCAACTTTGACCCTCTACATCACAGTCAGCAGGCACATTGTAGTCAGTCAGGCTACACTCCCTCCTGGAGCCACTCCCCCAGGCAGCGTCAGACTTTGGACTCACTCGTGTGCCTGCATTAATTAGACAAGGGAAAGCTGCTGCAGACTCTCATAGGGAAAGCTCAGTTAGGCTCTTGTAGGCTTCTTAGCTTGCTCCCTGCTGATTCTTATTGCTAAAAAAGCACCCCTCAACAGCTCTTGTTCTTGTGATCTATTTTTGTGTGTGTGTGTGTGTGTGTGTGTGTCCCACTGACACTTGTGTTGCATAGACAGCCTTGGTAATTCCTACTGTGTGTGCCACTGCCAGGCCCAGCACACTCAGTGACTACCTGTGTGTGTGACAGGTGCACATTGTAATACCCATCACTGCATATACCTACCTGTTGTTCACTGTGTACCCACCTACGTGAGTGCACACAGTGTCACTGTGCCTGTCCGGTACCTGTCTGTGTGTGACAGGTGTACATTGTAATACCCATCACTGCATATACCTACCTGTTGTTCACAGTGCACCCACCCACCTACGTGAGCGCACGCAGTGTGATATTTAATACCACCAGTCACTCTACGTGTTCACGGTACGTGTGTGGGACAGGTGCACATTTGTAATACCCATCACTGCATATACCTACCTGTTGTGTTCAGTGCACCCACCTACCTACGTGAGTGCACGCAGTGTGATATACCACTCCGTGCATACCTGTTAACTGCACCTGTGTGACTGCACATTGTATTAGTCAAGTCATTGCATACCTTTCACTTCATCCCCCCCAATATGGACAAAACAAAAGGCAGAGGCAGGCCACCTGGCAGGTCTGTTCGAGGTCGCGCTGTCATGACTTCGTGCGGCCCTCGACCAAAGTACAGTGTTCAGAAGAAGGCACATGCCATCAACCCCTCAATATTGTCAGGACATAGTTGACTATTTAACACAGAACACCTCATCTTTCTCAGCTTCCGCACGGAAGCGTGACATATCTTCCTTCTCCTGCTCTCATTCTGGAACCCCACTTAACACTCAGTCGGCCGCCACCACCAAAGTGCCATCACCCCAGGGCTCAGCAGTGTGGAAATTGTTGTGTGTGTCTGCCTCAGATGAGAGCAATGCCATCTGTACCCTCTGCCACCGAAAATTGAGCCGTGGAAAGACCAAGACCCGCGTAGAGACAATTACCTTACGAAGGCACATGATTACAAAGCACAAACTGCAATGAAATGACCACCTGAGGAAAAGCAGCACACAAAAGCAAAGCCACATATCGCAGTGGAAGATACCAGGCCGCAATTTTTTCTCAAAAAAGGCGATACCTAAACTGTACCGTGATGTTGCAAGGCAAGTGGTGACATCTCTGGCACACAGCGTTGGATCAATGGTCCATCTGACCACGGATGCCTGGTCTGCAAAGCACGCTCTGGCCTGCCCGAAGTCAGTCTCCACACACAGCATCTCTGCCTGCACGCCGTGTGACTGCCTGCCCCAAGACTAAGTCGCTCCCCACACAGCATCTATGCCTGCAGGCCGGTTGACTGCCTTCTCCGCCACCACCAACAGGGTCCAGGACTCCAGGTGGATTCCTGAATTTTTAAGGCCGCTGCTAGCAGCGGCCGCTATAATGATTTTTCTGGTGCGTGTACATGCACTGCAGCTGCAACAACAAAACAAAAGGCATGTACATGTGCCAATTCACCTTCGTGATCATTACCTTGCAGCAGTGAAGAGGCTTGTGTATCACAATGAAGCAATGACCGACAGCTATATGAGTGTGTCGGGGGGGGGGGGGCACACCCACGATATTAAGGTCGTTGCTTCATTGTGGACAGACCAAATTTGATCAGCTGGACAGTCACTATTCTGTCATTCAGCTACCTCAACCCGGCGACCATATGGGCTGGAAAGCCGCCATCACCTGCACTCTCGTCATGGTGCGCGCCAGACCAGCATGGCCTTCACTACACAAATGGCTGTTTGCAGTCACTGCATACCTTTCACTGCATCTTTGACTGCACATTGTATTATACCTTGCAGTCAGTGCATGCCTTTCACTTGAATGGATGGCAGACTTGCCCTCCATAACAGATTCTCGTTAAAGGATTTAAAGTTGTTGTTCATCGTAGTCTAGAGATAGTTTCTAAGGGTAGACCTATTAACTGTATGTTTTTAGGATGTGGGAGGAAATTGGAATGCCCAGAGGTAACCCACGCAGGCACCATGAGAAAATACAATCTGTTTATAAAACATCCCATACGTTTTTTTTTTTTTGTTTGTTTTTTTTTTACAATTATTTTAATAATATAAATCTTGAATAATGTCTCCCCTCATGTATAAATACACAAAGGCTGTATTCATTTTTTTTTATCTCCCATGCAGGCTAGAGTTGATCAGAAAATTGGTGCATGTCCTGGAGCAATACCAGCTTGCATGATTCTTAACCTTGCAGAGTACATACTGTAAGGGAAACATCCAGGAAACTTAAAAATCAATCTACTTACCTGGGGCTTCTTCCATCTTCCAGAAGCCCATGTGTCCCTCCCCACAGCTCCGCTGCAAGTCAGTCTCCCAGGGTCCCCAACGTAGCGGACCAGGTCGGCGGCTGCTACGGTGGGGACCCAGAGAGACTGGGTTGCAGCAGAGTTGCGGCGAGTGACGCATAGGCTTCTAGAGGCTGGAGGAAGCCCCAGGTAAGTAGATTTTTTTTAAAGTTTCCCGGATGCTTCCTTTAAGAGGCTCATCCTTCTCTCCAATCAGGGCTGGGCCGAGGCAGAGGTGAGAGAGGCTCCAGCTTCAGGGCGCAGTGTAGAAAGGGGGCGCACAAGACACTCAGCTATCATTTCCCCATTGTGTTTGAAGCAGAGAGAAATAGGAAAAGGGGCTACATGGCAGTGACTGCAAGCCACATATCTAGAGATTAAGGTGTTTTGGTAGGTCCTGGGGCCCTGGGACGCCTCTTAAGGTGGCCACACACCATACATTTTTTTTAAATATCTGTTCAATTTAAGAATTGCAATCAATCTTTCTGATTGATTGTAACATTTCAAAAATCTGACCAATGTACCACACACACGTATGTTCAATTTTTCCCAAATTATAATAAAAATCATTGGAAACTCTGAAAAAATTGCTAGGGTGTGTATATTAATAAATTGACAATCTAACACACACCATACAATCTTTAGAAAGATTGAAGACAAATATCTGGAAATCCGAATCGATAAGAATCGAAGAAAACGGGAAATCCGATCGAATTTTTCAGTCGAATGAAAAAAAGCTTTCAATTTTATTCGAGAGATCCGATCGTTTTTATTGAATTGCCGTAAAAACGGATCATTTTATTGTATCGTGTGTGGCCACCTTTAGTCTAATAGCAATCAGTGTGTGACGGCTGGGGTGGGAAGGAAGGAGGACGCACTTTAGGTCTCCAATACCCCAGAAGAAGTGGGAGTTGTAGTATGGGGGACTTAGGTGAAATCTGGAAGCCCCCTTTAATAATACCCAGATATCTGACTCTAATAAAAACTCAGCATTTTTTACACTTTTATGGATACAATCCTATTCAGTATTCCAAGAAGATATCATCCGGCTTCTCCAGCAGGATAGATTAAATATTGTTATAGGTTCTCCTGTGATTTATTACTTGAAACAAATGTGAGTTTTAATAGCCGGGTACATTAAAGCGGATCCAGTCCTAAATGCTACTGAGTTTGTTAGTAAACACAGAATGGTCCTCATTGCTGAAAATCCTGTATTATTAAGCTGGTATCTGGGCCATAACTCTGAATTCCACCAGCAGAAAGCAGCTATTGAAAAGCAGTGATAAATCTGTGTGGCTTTGTGTGGCCTAGTTTAGCATTCTAGAAAATGATTATATATTGTTTTCCTGCACAAAGGAAACTATCTGATATAATTCTGTACTTTTAGTAGATACAATTATGTATGTATTCATCTGGAAGTGTTAGAAGTCAGTTTGCAAGCTAGAAGGGCAAGTGGGGGGCATGAAGCACAGCATTTACAATGTGTTGTTGCTTTCTCTATCTTTTCTCGCCAGCATTGATCTATTGTAGTTCACATCCAACAGAAGAACTGAAATGGACTATTGTGAGGAGTCATCAGACTCTGTGTTGTACCGCAGGTAACGTTCTGTCACATTGGTGGGTAGGTTCGGTGAGCCTCTTATTTAGACGTAGGTGTCTGATAAACATATAAGTACAGGATCTTCTCAAAAAATAAGCATATTGTGATAAAGTTCATTATTTTCTGTAATGTACTGATAAACATTAGACTTTCATATATGTTAGATTCAAATACACACAACTGAAGTAGTTCAAGCCTTTTATTGTTTTAATATTGATGATTTTGGCATACAGCTCATGAAAACCCAAATTTCCTATCTCAAAAAATTAGCATATTTCATCCGACCAATAAAAGAAAAGTGTTTTTAAAACAAAAGAAGTCAACCTTCAAATAATTATGTTTAGTTATGCACTCAATACATGGTCAGGAATCCTTTTGCAGAAATGACTGCTTCAATGCGGTGTGGCATGGAGGCAATCAGCCTGTGGCACTGCTCAGGTGTTATGGAGGCCCAGGATGCTTTGATAGCGGCCCTAAGCTCATCCAGAGTGTTGGGTCTTGCGTCTCTCAACTTTCTCTTCACAATATCCCACAGATTCTCTATGGGGTTCAGGTCAGGAGAGTTGGCAGGCCAATTGAGCACAGTAATACCATGGTCAGTAAACCATTTACCAGTGGTTTTGGCACTGTGAGCAGGTGCCAGGTCGTGCTGAAAAATGAAATCTTCATCTCCATAAAGCTTATATACCAGGCTGAATCTGCAGGAGGTAAGTATTTTAAATATTTATTTCCTAGGCTAGCTGTGACTTCTGAGGTGCTATAAAGTTGTACACTTCAGTGTTTAGACAGAAGTTGGAAACTTGTACTTCATGCAAGCTTTTATTTCTGTCAAATAACTCCTGTCTGTATTAATAAAGTGTCAAAATATCTCCTCTGGGACAAAGAATTATTTGCTAGATAGGTTTAATTGGCAGGATCCAGTGTGACTGTAAGCAGAGAAGAGAGTTTTCCTCCTTGCAGTTTTCTGGTATGCTTGCTATACCACATCAATTGTCAATGGGAGTTCCTATCTTGTTGTAGAAGCTGTGTACCCACTTCTTGTACCTTTTAATGGGGGGGGGGGGGAATAATTTTTACACAAGTGACTCATCACACAAAATGTGCCAGATGTCTTTGTCAGCTGCAAGCTAGTGAATTAGTGAATAGAAAGTTTGCAGTTTTTTTCCCCACTGATATTGTACAACTGATGTCATGAATGAATGAAACTGGTACAAAGTTTCCATAATGAACACATTCACATGTACTGGGGGTGTGTGTACCCACAAGCTTCTCCATCTATTTATTTATCCTAGTTTATATTGTGGTGTAATCCCAGCCTGGTAACATTAGGGCAAATCTAAGACTATGTTTCGAGAAGGACACGGGAAGCCTCCGTGTTATCTAGAGCCTTTCCTCTACCTAGGTATTAAACGTTTTGCTCCCCAGCCAGTACAGGTTTGCTTTTAGTATTTTGCCGATTCATGTGTTTTGATCATGTTGTGCTTACTCTTACTAAAGCTGCCCACTGATGATGCAGTCTTGATTGTACAATCTTACCACTTTTATGTGGTATGAGAGGCTACCTAAAGTATCTGAAGTGTATTTACTCAATTTACCTTTCCACTACAGAGCTTTGGTAATATTGTCCAATCAAGATTGTATTGATGGGCACCAACAATACTCAACATTAAGTGAGACTTGAATGCTACATGTTATTGAGCACTATAATGGACAATGCATTTCTCAGGACTTTGCCTACTTCATCAGGTCTGTATGACAGGTCTGTACAACAACAGTGCCTATCAGTTGAGGCCAGCACATTTGAGGGCCACTATATAGCCTGATGAAGCAGACCTGATAAAGCTGGCAAAGTCCCAACAAACACATTGCCTATTATAGTGCTCGATACAATGTATAATTTCATTCTTACTGTCCATAACATTCAATAAAAATGCGTTTTCCTACTTTTTATTACCCATACAATTACCTGTAATAATGCGCGGAAGCGCAGCCGCTCGCTCTCAGAGCGGGCGGCTGCTTCCGCATCAAGTGTGGCGGCGCCGCATGGAGGAGCCGCCGCACGCCGCATGAGTAGCGGTGAACGCAGAAAAGCCGCCACGTGCAGTGCGGCGGCTCCCGCGGCGGACGCCAGGGAGAGTGCTAGTGTGGCTGGGACTCATAGTCCACCAGCCTTGAGAGTGACGCGCGCGCGCGCGCTGAGGCAGAGCATATATGGCAGGCAGAAGTGAGTCAGCTGACCAGGCTGGTCAGCTGACTCTGGCTCCACTCCCCATTGGTCCAGCACTTGGGGAGGTGCTGGACAGGGGCTTGTGTATATATACGGCCAGCTGTTCAGTTGCTGGTTGTCTTGCGTTGCGAACACACACGTGGGAGCACTCAGACCTGTAGTCAGATCCTTAAGTGTGCCGGGACCAGCTGGAGCTGTAATCCTACACTTAGCTAGATTCTATTGATAGCTAAAGTACTAGTTTGATTGTGATTATCTGTTATGACTTTTTGCCTGCCTGACTATCCTCCTGAACTCTGACCTTGTACCTCGATATTTCTGATACTCTGTTGCCGAACCCCGGCTCGTCCTTAGACTCTGTTTCTGCCTCCTGATCTTGTACCTCGATATTTCTGATACCCTGTTGCCGAACCCTGCCTGTACTTTAGACTCCGCCTCCGCCTACTGTATTTGTACCTTATCTGTCCGTGTGTTAACGACTTGGCTTGTCCGACCTCGAGAACCGACCTCACTATTGGAGGCGGTTCCCCGTCCTGTTAGTGACACTTCCTCCAGAGTGTCACTTTCAGACATTCCTTCCTACTGTCAGCCTGACTCCTCCCGCCTTGGAGAGTTCAGGTCTTCGGAAGGAATCCGTGCAGTACTCCTTACTGCACTGAGGCCTAGTCCTCTAAGTGTTACTGTTACACCAAACACTACACTCTACTCAGGTGAACAGAGGTTAGCTGGTATTACGGATTATCGGTGATACTGCAGATCACTTATAATCTGGTATACATCTGTATTCCCAGTGATTCTGCAGATCACCGGTAATCAGATCCTCTCTGTGCTTCACCGATCGTTACAGAACGCCAGACCAAAAGACAGATGGACGCACGCGCTGACCCTCTGACTGTGCTTGCCACTTTGGTGGATAGCATCCATCAAGCACTGGGCCAGCACAAAGCCTTAATTGATGCCCTATCAGGCTCTGTGCGAACCCTTCAGACGTCAGTTGATCCTCTCCTAGTGATGACATACGTATGCCCGTACCTGATAAATTTTCCGGCCACAAGTCTGACTTTCGGAATTTTAAGAGTAGAGTGTTATCATATTTCTAATTGAGACCCCGATCCTCGGGGACAGAGACCCAACGGGTCATTTTTATTAAAACTTTGTTAACTGGTGATTCCCAGTCCTGGGCATACAACCTGCCCCCCACAGATACAGCTCTGACCTCGGTAGAGGAATTTTTTAAAGCCATGGCAGTAATATACGACGACCCTGACCTTGCTGTGACCTCGGAGCGGAAGCTCAAACTTTTGCGGCAAGGCAGAGGTTCGGTCGAACATTACGCGGCAGAATTCCGTCGGTGGTCGGTTATGGCCAGGTTTGATACATATGCTTTGTTGGATTATTTTCTGTCTGGGCTGTCGGATGAAGTGTCTGACCTAATGTTAAGTCAACCCGAGCCCAAAACAGTCGATGAGGCCATCTCATCAGCCATTCGTATCGACCGCAGGCTACGTCATCAGAAACAGACTAGGGGCAGTCATCGGGTCAGGGTGACATCTTATGCAGCACCCCTAGTATCTCCGTCTCCCTCAGTCTCATCACCTCCAATCATGCCTCCACCTGAACCGATGCAGATCTAAGCTGACCCAAGTGGAGAGAAGACGGAGAATGACGGAACAGTTATGCTTTTACTGTGGTGAAGGGGGGCATAGGGTACGAGACTGTCCCATTAAGCCGGATAAGAATAAGCCGGGAAACGCTACCGCCTAGGAGTTGTAAGGGGTGACACCCTGGGCGCCCAACTCACACCCCTAAAAGAAAAACGTTTTCTCCTTCCTTGTATGATTACGTGGGGGGACAAATTTGAAGCCACGGAAGCCTTTGTTGACTCAGGCTCCGCGGCTAACTTTATGAGTTTAGAGTTTGCAGAGAAGTTGGGCATTCCACTTACCCCAGTAAAACCACCTATTTAAGTTACTGCTGTGGACGACTCCCCACTACAAGGGGACCGTCCACTGTCTCAGACACCAGAGGTGGAGGTCATTATTGGGGTCCTGAACAAGGAGGATTTAAGTTTTTTTGTGTTGCACATGTCTACCTCCACCATTGTCCTAGGTATGCCCTGGCTACAGCTCCATTCACCACAGATTAATTGGGCTACAGAACAATTAACCAGTTGGTCGGACTTTTGTTCCCAGCAGTGTCTAGGGAAAGTGACATTAGGTCAGACCAAGATTTGCGTGGAGGGTGTTCCCGAGGAATACTCTGAGTTTTCAGATGTATTTTGTCCCAAGGCTGCTGATCAATTACCTCCTCATCGCCCGTTCGATTGCCCCATTGATCTCCGTGCTGGTTGTATGCCCCCTAGGGGTCACCTGTATAACTTGTCCGGTCCAGAGAAGATGGCTATGCAGGAGTACATTCGTGACAACTTGGCCAAGGGGTTCATCCGGCCCTCCCGGTCACCTGCTGGGGCCGGTTTCTTTTTTGTTAAGAAGAAAGACGGAGGTCTTCGACCTTGTATCGATTACCGGGGTCTCAATAAAATCACAGTGAAAAATCGCTATCCATTACCATTGATAGACGATTTATTCGCGCAGGTCGCTACCGCAAAGATCTTCTCTAAGTTGGATCTGAGGGGGGCATACAACCTAATCCACATTAGAAAGGGCGATGAATGGAAGACGGCCTTCAACACATCTGACGGGCATTACGAGTACTTAGTGATGCCCTTCGGGTTGTGCAATGCGCCAGCCGTCTTCCAAGAATTAATCAATGAGGTATTCCGGGAGGTATTGGGTAGATTCGTGTTGGTATACCTTGATGATATACTAATCTATTCCAATAACCTCTCTGAGCACAGGGTCCATGTGAAGTTTGTCTTGAACAAATTAAGACAAAATATGCTCTATGCTAAGGTGGAAAAGTGTATTTTCGAGGTGACCACTGTCACGTTCCTAGGGTACGTAATTTCCACCTCGGGCCTGTCAATGGATCCTGCCAAGGTCACAGCTGTGTTGGAGTGGCCTCAGCCAGTGAGGTTGAAGGCCCTACAGAGATTTTTAGGTTTTGCGAACTATTACAGGAGGTTCATTAAGGGGTACTCCACGATAGTTGCCCCCCTTACCAGTCTCACGAAAAAGGGGGCAGATACCAACCACTGGTCCCCTGAGGCCGTGGCAGCATTTTCTCATTTGAAGAAATTATTTTGCTCAGCACCAATTTTGAGGCATGTGGACACGTCCTTTCCCTTTATCGTGGAGGTTGATGCCTCGGAGGTTGGGGTGGGGGCGGTGCTGTCTCAACGATCTGGGTTGCAGGGCAGATTACACCCGTGCGCTTACTTTTCCCGTAGGTTTTCACCTACAGAAAAAAATTACGATATAGGCAACCGGGAACTTCTGCTGGCCATTAAATTGGCATTTGAGGAATGGCGCCATTGGTTAGAGGGGGCAGAACCAGAGGCGTAGCTAGGATTTTCAGCGCCCGGGGACAAAGACTATTAATGCGCCCCCCCAAAGTCAAAGGGGCGTGGTCACATAACAAATGTGGGCGTGGTTATGGGTGGAGCCAAATGTATATGGAGGTAAGCAGGCTCACGCTCACCCACCCTCCCTCAGTATGTACCTTCCAGCATGTTCCAAGACAAATTCAGCAATCATGAGCCCCCCCCATCAAGACAAATTCAGCAATCATGAGGCCCCCAACATAACCAACTCAGCAATCATGAGGCCCCCAACAAGACAAATTTAGCAATCATGAGGCCCCCAACAAGACAAATTCAGCGATCTTGAGGCCCCCAACAAATCATGAGGCCCCCAACAAGACAAATTCAGTAACCATGAGGCCCCCAAAAAGACAAATTCAGCAGTCATGAGTCACATAAATAGACAGCATTTCACGTAAATAGGTAGAATGCCCCCTTAATATGGTAGACACCTCTCACCTGGCAGCAGTTCTCCAAAATACACTCAATCTGACGTGGTTCCCCAAAAATAGGTAGCCCCAGGTCTATAGTTGTCCCCAGAATAGGTGGCCAGCAGTATAGATGTCCCCAGAATAGGTGGCCAGCGGTATAGATGTCCCCAGAACAGGTAGCCAGGGGTAGAGATGTCCACAGAACAGTTAGCCAGGGGTATATGTGCCCAGTATATGTAGGCAGGGGTATGTGTGCCCAGTATATGTAGCCAGAGGTATATGTGCCCAGTATATGTAGCCAGAGGTATATGTGCCCAGTATATGTAGCCAGGAGAATAATATGTGCCCAGTATATATAGTCAGGCGTATATGTGCCCAGTATATGTAGCCAGGGGTATATATGCCCAGTATATGTAGCCAGGGGTATATATGCCCAGTATAAGTAGCCAGGGGGTATATATGCCCAGTATATGTAGCCAGGGGGTATATATGCCCAGTATATGTAGCCAGGGGGTATATATGCCCAGTCCACGTAGCCAGGGGGTATATATGCCCAGTATATGTAGCCAGGGGTATATATGCCCAGTATATGTAGCCAGGGGTATATATGCCCAGTATAAGTAGCCAGGGGGTATATATGCCCAGTCCACGTAGCCAGGGGGTATATATGCCCAGTATATGTAGCCAGGGGTATGTATGCCCAGTATATGTAGCCAGGGGGTATATATGCCCAGTCCACGTAGCCAGGGGGTATATATGCCCAGTATATGTAGCCAGGGGGTATATATGCCCAGTATATGTAGCCAGGGGTATATATGCCCAGTATATGTAGGCAGGGGTATATGTGCCCAGAGTAGGTAGCCAGGGGTATATGTGCCCAGAGTAGGTAGCCAGGGGTATATGTGCCCAGAGTAGGTAGCCAGGGGTATATGTGCCCAGAGTAGGTAGCCAGGGGTATAGGTGCCCAGAGTAGGTAGCCAGGGGTATAGGTGCCCAGAGTAGGTAGCCAGGGGTATAGGTGCCCAGAGTAGGTATCCAGGGGTATAGGTGCCCAGAGTAGGTAGCCAGGGGTATAGGTGCCCAGGGTAGGTAGCCAGGGGTATATGCCCAGTATATGTAGTTAGGGGTATATGTGCCCAATATATGTAGGCAGGGGTATATGTGCCCAGAGTAGGTAGCCAGGGGTATATGTGCCCAGAGTAGGTAGCCAGGGGTATATGCCCAGTATATGTAGTTAGGGGTATATGTGCCCATTATATGTAGGCAGGGGTATATGTGCCCAGAGTAGGTAGCCAGGGTTATATGTGGCCAGAGTAGGTAGCCAGGGGTATATGCCCAGTATATGTAGTTAGGGGTATATGTGCCCAATATATGTAGGCAGGGGTATATGTGCCCAGAGTAGGTAGCCAGGGGTATATGTGCCCAGAGTAGGTCGCCAGGGGTATATGTGCCCAGAGTAGGTAGCCAGTAGCCAGGGGTATATGTGCCCAGAGTAGGTAGCCAGTAGCCAGGGGTATATGTGCCCAGAGTAGGTAGCCAGGTGTCCCTCTCCCCAGCAGGAGGGGAGCAGCGCAGAGAAGAGCTGCTCTCTCTCCCTCGCTGTCCCCTCCAATGTCTGTCCGGTGGCTGGCAGCGGCGGGCAGAACTTACCTCCGTCTCGTCGCAGCGCTGGATGGATCTGCCGCTACTCTGGTCTGGTCCAGACCAGAGCAGCGGCTGCGCACCCGAACTTCTGGCCGGTGTTCCGACGCGGCGCTGGAGCGTGACGGAGGTGAGTTCCGCCCGCCGCTGCCAGCCACCGGATAGACATGGAGGGGACAGCGAGGGAGAGAGAGAGCACCTAAGGTGAGGGAAGGAGGGGGGAGATGGCCCCCCTTCCCCACCGTCCGCACAGCTCTCTCTCTTCTCTGCGCTGCTCCCCTCAGCCCCGCAAAAAAAACAAAACCCGAAGCTCAGCTGGGCGCCCTTGGGGACCCGGCGCCCCGGGGCACTTGTCCTACCCCGACCCCCCCTAGCTCCGCGCCTGGGCAGAACACACGATCACAGTTTACACCGACCACAAGAACTTGGAATACATCGAGGGGGCTAAGAGACTAAGTCCCCGTCAGGCCCGGTGGTCTTTATTTTTTACGAGGTTCAGGTTTATAATCACGTACACTCCAGGCAGCAAAAACGTCAAGGCAGATGCCCTCTCCAGGTGTTTTGAACCAGAGACAGCACAGCCCCCCGCTCCTGAGTCCATCATCCCGCAGAGACTAGTGTTAGCCGCCACGGAGACTTGGGAGGATTGGACAGAGGTGTTGGGTCCCTTTCAGCAGGATGTTCCTGAGGGAAAACCTGAAGGGGTCATGTTTATCCCACTGCCATTTCGTTTACAAGTCCTGCAACTCTTTCACGCCCATAAGAATGCTGGTCATCCTGGAGCTGCCAGAACGCAGGATCTGATTGCCAGGTGTGCTTGGTGGCCCTCTTTGGCAACAGATTGCAAGGAGTATGTCAGGGAGTGTGCGGTATGTGCCAAGAGTAAACCCTCCCGGCTGGCATCTGTAGGAAGGTTGCAGCCTTTGTCCACCCCGAGTGAGCCATGGACCCACTTGTCCATGGATTTTGTGGGGGAATTGCCCAGGTCTGAAGGCATGTCGGTCATTTGGGTGGTAGTTGACCGTTTTAGCAAAATGGCCCATTTTGTGCCCCTGAAAGGACTCCCCTCGGCTCAAGAACTGGCCGAATTGTTCATCGTTCACGTCTTCCGGCTGCATGGCATTCCGGAAGACATTGTGTCAGATAGGGGAGTCCAATTTGTGTCTGGATTCTGGAGGGCATTTTGCCACCAAATGGGCATGAAATTGTCTTTCTCGTCAGGCTACCACCCACAGACAAATGGGCAGACTGAACGAATTAACCAGTCTTTGGAGCAATTCCTAAGATGTTACGTTGCAGAGGCACAGAGTGATTGGGCAAAATTTTTGCCTTTCGCGGAATTCGCACAAAATAATTTGAAGAATTCTTCGTCTGGTTTCTCTCCATTCCAGATTGTGACAGGGAGGTCACCCAAATTCTCCCCTTTTCCAGTTGTCTCTTCTCCATTTCCAGCACTGGAGGTTTGGCAGAGATCACTCAGGGACAATTGGGGAATTGTTAAGGGGAACTTGCAGAAGGCGTTTCAGAGTCAGAAGGGTCAAGCGGACAAGAGACGGTCCGTGGAATGGAAGTTTCAGCCAGGGGATTTAGTCTGGGTGTCCACACGTCACTTGACCTTGAAGCAGCCATCTGCTAAACTGGGCCCCAGGTTTGTGGGTCCATTTTCCGTGACCAAAAGAATTAACAACGTCACTTACGCCATTGATCTTCCTGCCAGCATGCGGGGCGTAAGGTCGTTTCACGTGTCCCTACTTAAACCTGCGGTTCATGTGGGTCCTACTCCTCCTCCTCCGGTGATGGTGGAGGACCAACCTGAGTACGAGGTGGAAAAAATCTTAGATTCACGCATGGTACAGAACTCAGTACAGTATCTGGTGCATTGGAAAGGGTATGGCATTGAGGAGAGACAATGGGTACCTGAGAACCGCATGCATGCAAACAAATTAAGGAAGGAGTTTCACGCCTTACATCCCGAGAAGCCTGGTAGGAGTTGTCCGGAGTCCACTCCTCGGGGGGGTACTGTAATAATGCACGGAAGCGCAGCCGCTCGCTCTCAGAGCGGGGCGGCTGCTTCCGCATCAAGTGTGGCGGCGCCGCATGGAGGAGCCGCCGCACGCCGCATGAGTAGCGGTGAACGCGGAAAAGCCAGGGAGAGTGCTGGTGTGGCTGGGACTCATAGTCCACCAGCCTTGAGAGTGACGCGCGTGCGCGCGCTGAGGCAGAGCATATATGGCAGGCAGAAGTGAGTCAGCTGACCAGGCTGGTCAGCTGACTCTGGCTCCACTCCCCTTTGGTCCAGCACTTGGGGAGGTGCTGGAGAGGGGCTTGTGTATATATACGGCCAGCTGTTCAGTTGCTGGTCGTCTGGCGTTGCGAACACACACGTGGAAGCACTCAGACCTGTAGTCAGATCCTTAAGTGTGCCAGGACCAGCTGGAGCTGTAATCCTACACTTAGCTAGATTCTGTTGATAGCTAAAGTACTAGTTTGATTGTGTGAATACTTCATCCTACTAATTACTGAATCTGAGAGAGCCTAAGCGCTTTGAGTCCTATGGGAGAAAAGCGCTATAGAAATGTTATTGTATTGTATTGTATATTATCTGTTATGACTTTTTGCCTGCCTGACTATCCTCCTGAACTCTGACTTTGTACCTCGATATTTCTGATACTCTGTTGCCGAACCCCGGCTCGTCCTTAGACTCTGTTTCTGCCTCCTGATCTTGTACCTCGATATTTCTGATACCCTGTTGCCGAACCCTGCCTGTACTTTAGACTTCGCTTCCGCCGACTGTATTTGTACCTTATCTGTCCGTGTGTTAACGACTTGGCTTGTCCGACCTCGAGAACCGACCTCACTATTGGAGGCGGTTCCCCGTCCTGTTAGTGACACTTCCTCCAGAGTGTCACTTTCAGACATTCCTTCCTACTGTCAGCCTGACTCCTCCCGCCTTGGAGAGTTCAGGTCTTCGGAAGGAATCCGTGCAGTACTCCTTACTGCACTGAGGCCTAGTCCTCTAAGTGTTACTGTTACACCAAACACTACACTCTACTCAGGTGAACAGAGGTTAGCTGGTATTACGGATTATCGGTGATACTGCAGATCACTTATAATCTGGTATACATCTGTATTCCCAGTGATTCTGCAGATCACCGGTAATCAGATCCTCTCTGTGCAAAAGAAAATGTTATCAGGTGCAACCAGAAGCTGCCCACCGAAGCATGGAGTTTTCCCCACTAAAAACAAACTGCTGTGTTTAACTGTTTTGAATGCTGTTGTGCTACAATTATTTTTGTGGTAGTAGATTTTATGCTGTAAATAGTCTTTTAGAGCAGAGAGGAAATGCTGAGTTTCTTACCACTTTATTACATTGGGCACCTCAGGAATAGCTATTTCTTTAGGTGGTGTGGCACTAGACAGGTATCCATCTTTCCTAACCACAAAATGAGAGGCATATCCCCCCATTGTATTCATGAGGTGTGAAGTATAACAGTATACAATGATCCATACACCTGATACTGATCTGTATTTGTGTATCTCAAAGAGCATACTGTATATTCTCTTGTTCATGATATTTCATTCATTTCCATTCATTTTGTCATAGTTTGATTAAATAAATGTTTTAATATTGCACTCTGTTGATTACTATTTTTTCCATAGAAAGTACCATTTAGGCTGCTTGCACACCAAGACGTTACAGGCGCACAGGCGTTAGTGCGCCTGTAACGCTCCCCCAACGCACAGCAATGTAACACAAGTGGGCTGTTCACACAGCCCACGTTGCGTTACATGTAACGCTGCACGTTCTGTGCAAAGTGCAGCATGCTACGGCGTTGGAGCGGCTATAGCCGCGTTACACTGTTTGCACATGCGCAGTGGGGGGCGGAGGAGGCGGGGAGAGCCAGCTACAGTAGCCGCGCACATGGCTACTTAATATTCACTGCACTGGCGGGCGCTGATTGGCCGGCGGGACCACGTGATGCGGAGTGTCTCGCTCCGCATCACGTGGTCCCGCTGGCCAATCAGCGCCACTCTGGGAGACATTATAGGACTCGAGCCGCCTAACGCGGCTCACTCTACCGTCGGCTCTTGCAGCACCATACGTTGTGTTAGGTGCACGTTATGCGACCTTAACGTGCCACCTAATGCAACGTCTTGGTGTGCAAGAAGCCTTAGTGACCTCAACTGCTTGTATTATTCGTGAAATTCCCCTGATCTTCTCTGAAGTGGAAAGACTCAGTGAAAAAGTCTCTTTTTAGTAAATCAGGCTCTAGGAGAAACAGGATTTCAAAGTTACTTCAGAATCTGATTAACCCAAGTTTTATACTTTTCTCACTTTATTTTCGGCACTTTTTTCTTCCTAGGTGCTGAGATGTTATTGTATCATGCTCTAGATAAGCTGATGGAAACATAAGGTGAGAATCGCATTACAAAACCTTGATGAACCAGGGCTGCTTTTATATGCAGTCTACAAATTCTGAAGTGAAAGGATCTTTGGAACCCAGAGAGTTAAGGCACTTACACACATGCACAGCGGTTGTCACCCAAAGGGACAGTGGCATGGCTAAGGAGCTGTGGGCCCCGATGCAAGTTTTACATTGGGCCCCCCAAGCACTCTATACATAACAATTTATACGGCGCACCAAAACCTGCCAATGGCAACTACAGTGTCAGATCAGAGGTGCAAGAAGGGATGGGGAGCAGTTTGTTAATGATTATCACTATGCAAAGTATCTATAGAAGTGATTATTATGAGCACAGGACCAATAGAGCGCTAATACTGTAGTTGAGGGAAGGCCCTTCGGGGCCCCTCTGGCTCAAAGGCCCTGATGCGGTCGTAACCTCTGCAACCCCTATTGCTACGCCCCTGCAAAGGGACCAATTCCTGATCCCTGTGGCAGCAGTTTGGGGGCAAACACACACTTTTTAGTTAAAGGATTCCAGAGCCAGAAAGATGAGAACAGGCATGTGAGCTGACCTTTTCCCCCCTCCTTTTGCCTGCTGAATGCCCCCCCCCCACAACCTATTCCGGAGTCTGGCATCAGTGCGCATGCGCTGGTCTATCTGCGCATGTCCTACAGCGCACAACCGCAGCTGGGAGCGCTTTGTGCCGGGGAGAATTTAGCAGGAAAAGCAGGTGAACAGAGGAGAACGAGGGGAGCAGTGGGCATCCGGACACCTCACCGTACATACCTGCTCCCCCCGTTTCTCATCATCTTTTTGGCTCTGGTAAAGTGGACCTGAACTCTTGCACAGAACAGAAGGGAAATAGAAAAATGCACCCTTTGTGTATTTAGACAGTTTATCCTGTCTAATTCATCCTCATCTGTCACTAATTGCCACTGTAATTTGATCTTTCACCTGTGTCAACTGGCTGCCTTGGCAGAGCAGCTAATTTGTAAACTCAAGATGTTAATCCTATTTTATGTCTGCTTCCATGAAAGCAGCAAGTAGACACACTGCAGATTTATTGCAGGATTTGTGTCAGCTGTAACAAAGAAATGTTTTTCTTTAAAGGTTATTATGCTGTTGCTTATCTTTCAGAGCAGAAAGGACGTTCTGAGTTCAGGTCCACTTTAAAGCAGGACTGTGGTGTTATGGAGTCAAAAGCAGTTATTCGGTACCTGAAGTTGGAGTCACCAAAGTGTGCGTGGTCCGACTCCTGACATATTTAAGTTATGAAAAATACAAAATGTGAAAGTGCCCTATTTTCTGCTGTGAGAAATAAGAATAAGCCCGCTGTGTAGCTCTGCTAATGTGAAGTTTAGCGGAGCTATTTTCCACCTGACATTTATACATAATTCTGTTCTGAATTGTGGTACATCACAAAAAGTGTTTTCATTTTATTTGAACTATAATATGTTGAAACAAGTTCATTTCAGTGTAAACATGTCACTTCTGTCAGCTTCAAGCATACATTTTGAAAAAGACGCAGGTTGAAAAGGGTATGGGAGATGGCCACTAGCAGAATATCGATAATATTACCGATATCCCACTAGTTAAAGGGACACTTAAAGTGAACCAGAGACGAAGCATCCTCATGTATTTTACCATATATATCAATGGGAACATGACAGTAAACACCTACCCTGCTCTCTGTTTCATTATTTACTGTTCAGATTGCTTCTCATCAGCCCAGATAAAATCCCAGACTAAGCATTCAGTCTGGCTTTGCTATAATGACTCAGCTATAATGATTCCTGAGCAGAGCCAGAAGGGGGCAGGCTTGGGCTTGAAAAGACAGCACAGAAGACAGACTCAGCTATAATGATTCCTGAACAAAGCCAGACTGAATGCTCAGTCAGGGATTTTATCAGGGCTGATTACAAGCATGCTGAACAGTAAATAATGAAACAGAGAGCAGGGTAGGTGTTTTCTCTAATGTTCCCACTGATATGTATGGTAAAATACATGAGGGTGCTTCGTCTCTGGTTCCCTTTAAGCCTTTTAAAAAAAAAACATTTTTACTCACCTGGGGCTTCTACCACAAACACGGTGATTCCAGCGCTGGCGCTCCTAATAGGAATTACGGCTATAGCAGCACACAGGGAGTAACTTCAGCGCCGTCAGAAGACGGCGCTGAAGTTACTTTTAAAACACAATAATTCAGCCTCCAGCAATTGCTGGAAGCCAGATTATTTCATTCCCCACCATCCATGGCGGCCTGGAGGGGGAATAGTATTTAAAGAGACACTGAAACGAAAAAAAAATGATGATATTATGATTTGTATGTGTAGCACAGCTAAGAAATAAAACATTAAGATCAGATACATCAGTGTAATTGTTTCCAGTACAGGAAGAGTTGAGAAACTCCAGTTGTTATCTCTATGCAAACAAGCCATTAAGCTCTCCGACTAAGTTAGTCGTGGAGAGGGCTGTTATCTGACTTTTATTATCTCAACTGTTCCTGCACTATTTACTTTTCCTCTGCTAGAGGAGAGGTCATTACTTCACAGACTGCTCTGAAAGACTCATTTTGAATGCTGAGTGTTGTGTAATCTGCACATATTATAGAATGATGCAATGTTAGAAAAAACACTATATACCTGAAAATAAAAGTATGAGAATATTTTCTTTGCTGCTAATCTTCTAGTAATTATTCATAGTACACAACCAATTCACTATATCATATTTTTTTTTTTCGCTTCAGTGTCTCTTTAACACGGCCGGGGACTTGTGCAGCAGCAGGATCAGCCATATACAGGCTGTATCCTGCCTGCGCCCAAGTCTCCCACGCCGATATGTCTCATACGCTTCTACAAGCCCCCTGCAGCCGTCCAGTGACCTCTACACCCCCCAACACCCCCCCCCCGGCCATTCCTAATCTTAAAACCTGACCCCCTGGCAATGCCTAACCCTAGTGGTGTCTAACTACTAGGGTTAGCCCCCCCTTGCGATGCCTATTCCTAAGACCCCTACATGGGGGTGGCTAACCTTAACCCCCCCATGCTTAATACTAAAGACCCCCAGCCCCCTGCCTCTGATATCTAACACTATCTGCCACCGGGACATGTCCTCATGTCTTGGTAAGATGGGTGGCCGATAAATTCGTGGACGGCCTTTTTACCAGGGCACACCTTGTGCTCTTTCTACCTGTTTAGAGCTCCAGGATAATTTCCACTATGAATTTTAAACTCGCTTGGCTCATCAAATAAATGCATTTAATATATTATTAAAGTTGCTTTTAGTGTTTGTATAATTTAATTGGGGTTAGTCAGTACTACTTCATGAACATTCCCTGCAGATCTGTTGAGAATCCACAGAGAATGTTGTGAACATTGAACACAGAGGTGTGGTCTGTTACCCACAAACCTAGTTCAAATTGTTCTGAAGCTTGAATGAACATCCCTTTGATGTGCCCAGATGGATCCATGAATCCATAAAGCTCTGTGATGTTAAACCTACATGAATATGGCATCTGATTTTGGAAACAAAGCAAGGAATCTAGGAATCTGACGCACTACCCTTCTTAGTCATCCAATTCTGTCACTGCCAACATGAAACAGGGCTTTGAAATTTATATCTAAGCCTATGTCACTATGGCTCCTTTATTTTATTTGTTCAGCTAGTTCAGCTACACATAAAGTTTAAACAGTTTACAAAAAAAAAAAAAGATTAAAGGAATATGTTGTATTTATTGTTTTGCTATGAAGAGACTATAAAGTATAATGTATCAGTATTACATTTTGCTGTTCTCCTCGTGTAGTAAGACTATGCATGTTGTTCTGCTTAAAGCAGTTTAGTGCATACACCCCTTATCTGTCTTAAAGAGGAACTTCAGCCTAAACAAACATACTGTCATTAAGTTACATTAGTTATGTTAATTAAAATAGATAGGTAATATAATCTCTTACCCACCCTGTTTTAAAAGAACAGGCAAATGTTTGATTTCATGATGGCAGCCATCTTTTTGGTTGAAAGGAGGTGACATGGAGCATAAGACACAGTTCCAACTGTCCTGTGTCCTGAGCAGCTCTCCCAGTTGCTAGGCAACATGAACAACAACAAAGGAAATCCCATCATGCTCTGCACAGCATCAGGGAAAAAAAGCCCGGGCTTTTTTTCTTTGATTGGTGGAGCTTAGCTAAAAATGCAGCTAAAAATGATGCTTTGGTAAGAAAAACAACGTTCTGATGCTGTGAAACTGTTAAAGAAACACCAAGCCTGTTCTGCTGAGTAGATTTTTAGTCCGGAGGTTCACTTTAACTCACAGTTTGGTATGGTATACTCACAGTATCGTATGGTTGTGATAAGATATAAAACTTTGATAAGCGGTGCGCTGACACTTCTCCTCAATATATTGATTTGGGTGCACCTCTAGAAATAATACAAAATAAGTTCACAAAAGTTCAATCTGGGTGCCACTCAATAGTCCTTCAAAGTCCAAAATAGTCAAGGTTTTCTCCACTCGCTTCTCAGGTGTTCCCCAATCACAATGTTTTGGGTCCCCGAAAGGAAAGCCACCAACTCACCTGATCAGACAAATGTTTAGATCTCCATTCAGGTCTAGCAGGCAAGAAGTGGGAATATCAGACATGGGACTACACAAAGACAAAGTCTAGGTATGTATTCATTCAAAGGAGAACATACAAATATTGTATATCTTTAAAAAAAAGAACATTCAGCAATCAGGTTCACTTTAAGGATTCATAATTCTCTTCAAGCAAGAAGTTTTAAATCAGGATGATATAAAACTTCTTGCTTTTACTGATAGTTGACACGGTACAATACCCTACTGCTACTATAATTCTCTTCAAGCACTGTTTTTATTGACTGTGCCTGGAATAGGATATAAAGGCAGATGACATTTTCCTAATTCAGCTTTACAGCCACTTTCTCAACTAACTGCTCTCTGGGCAATGATTCAGAATTTTGTAGTTCTAGTGAGTTTTGGTAAGTCATACAGATCATACTATACCTTCTGTCTATGTCAGGTGAAGATTCTGATTTAATGATGGCCATTGTTTTAGAAGCAGGTATCCTACAGCCTTCATTCATGCAGGGTGGGGATGAAGAATGTGTGTGTGTGCGTGCGGCTACTGTTACCATCAGGTTATGATTAGCATCTATTGCAGAGGTATACGGAGGCTGCCATATTTATTTCCTTTTAATCCATACCAGTTGCCTGGCAGCCCTGCTGGTCTATTTATCTGCAGTAGTATCTGAATAGAACCAGAAACAAGCATGCAGCTAGTCTTGTCAGATCTGACTTTAAAGTCTGAAACACCTGATCTGCTGCATGCTTGTTCAGGGGCTATGGCTAATAGTATTAGAGGCAGAGGATCAGCAGGAGGGCCTGGCAACTGGCATTGCTTAAAAGGAAATAAATATGGCAGCCTCCGTATACCTCTCACTACAGTTCCCCTTTAAAGAGAGTCTGAAGCCTTTCAAAATACCTGTTTTTATGCTGCAGGCCACTTCATTATTATAACCCAAGCTGTATCGCCACAGGAATGTGGCAGAACGAGGTCTTTATCCCCATGAAATCCCGGGGGAGAATTCCCAGACTTTCCAGGTCGTGGATTTTGCTGCCCGAGGGAGGCAGAGCTTTGCGCCGTAGCTCTTCCTCCAGAACAGTCATTCTGTGCGATCGCTGCCTCTGCCCGCCTCTCTCAGTGAAAGAAGACTGAGAGGGGCGGGGAGAGGCAGCAATCGGCGGAGATTGACGCCAGTAGAGGTGTCCCTCTCCCCGCCCCTCTCAGTGAAAGAAGACTGAGAGGGGCGGGGAGAGGTGGAGATTGGCGGAGATTGACTGAAGCAGAAGCAGAGATACTGCGGAAAGAGCCCAAAATTTTGCCTCGGGGATTTCGGGGGGATTAAGAAGACCTCGTTCTGCTGCGTTTCCGTGGCGAATCAGCTTGGGTTGTAACGATGAAGCGCCTGCAGCATAAAAACAGGTATTTTGAAAAAGGCTTCAGACTCTCTTTAAAGAAAAAACATTTCCTTGGGTATGATCCAATTCCCTTTTTCTCCTAAGTTTACTCCTAGGAGATAATTTTTCATTTCTATTTAAAATAACTTTTCAGTACTCTGGAATTGAAAAAGTAGCAAAAAGTAGAAAAAAAACAAAAACAAAGTATTGTCAAGATTATTCTGAGCATTTTCTTGCTTGCTGGTGGCCTACAAGCCCTTTTATGATAAGATGTGAAAATCTCACCTAGGAGAAAATGTAGGAGAAAAAGTGAATAAGATCGGGCTCATTGAGAGGTTGTTCCTTAACAGCACTGTCAATTAACTGTGGGCCCCCAAAAAAATTCACTTACCTGGGGCTTTCCCAAGCCTCCTGCAGCCGTCCTGTGCCCGCGCCAGTCCTTCGGTGCCCTCCGGTCATGCGGACGCACTTTACGGCTCTTTACGGCGGGGAATGCGGAAGAAGAGGACGCTTTGCTGGAGGACGAGTGGTAGTCGGCCGAAAACGAAACTTAGCCGCGGAGGGAGACCGGAGGGCACCGAAGGACTGGCGTGGGCACAGGACGGCTGCAGGAGGCTTGGGAAGGCCCCAGGTAAGTGAATTTTTTTTGGGCCCACAGTTAAGGTTCCCTTTAATGCACAGCTAGCCTAAAGCTGAATACTCACCTGACAACCCAGGAAGATGGATCCCAGCGGTGTCCCCCATGACGGCACACAATGAGCGTGAATGGGAAGTCAAGGGATTGCAGTACTTTGCGCAAAGTCATCGGGAACTCCAGTGACCATTTTACTGTTGGCAGGTGATGTAGCTGCTGCATGGTTTTTGGCAGTTAAAAACAGCTGTAACCAGCTATTTCCCACAGTGCAACAAGGTTCACAGACAGGAAACTGGCAAAAGTTCGAACTTTTCTTGTGGGAGGGATTACTAGTGGGAGGGGTTTCACCACAATATCAGTCATACAGCGCCCCCCTGATGGTCTGTTTGTGAAAAGGAATAGATTTCTCAGGAAACAGTAAATTCGGGCGCCTGAGGCTAGTGGACAAATCGGGCGCCGCCATTCACTCCTATAATAAATATCGTTTAATGGGCGCCCGATAGGAAAAAAGGGCGCCGGTGAAAAAAAACGTTTTAAAAGCGGCGCCCGGAGACTTAATGTTTTATTACTGCTTTTCATGATTACACATTATTTAATGATTTATACATTTTTAAATATTATTTTTAAACGAAAAACAGTACAATATTTTTTTTCAAACATTATTTTTAAACGAAAAACAGTACATTTTTTTTTTTTTTTTTACATTATTTTTAAACGAAAAAACCAACAGGGGGGTCTTAGGTTTAGGCACCAACAGGGGGGTCTTAGGTTTAGGCACCAACAGGGGGGGTCTTAGGTTTAGGCACCAACAGGGGGTCTTAGGTTTAGGCACCAAAAGGGGGGTCTTAGGTTTAGGCACCAACAGGGGGGTCTTAGGTTTAGGTACCAACAGGGGGGTCTTAGGTTTAGGCACCAACAGGGGGGTCTTAGGTTTAGGCACCAACAGGGGGTCTTAGGTTTAGGCACCAACAGGGGGGTCTTAGGTTTAGGCACTAACAGGGGGGTCTAGGGGTTAGTACAGGGAGGGTTACTTAGGCACCAACAGGGGGGGTCTTAGGTTTAGGCATCAACAGGGGGGTCTAGGGGTTAGGGGTAGGTACAGGGAGGGTTACTTAGTAATTTTTTTTTTTAACGTTATTATACGTTTCAGTATTTAAACGAAAGATTAACGTTTTTACAATTGCCGATTTAATGCACATTATTTAATGATTTATAACTTTAAAAAACATTAATTTTAAACGAAATACAGTACAATACATTTTTAAACGTTATCCATGCTTATCGTTAAAAACCCGGCGCCCTTTTTTCCCAGCGCCCCTTTTTAACGTACGCGATTTCTCATGTAAAATGGGTTATCAGCGACTGATTGGGATAAAGTTCAATTTTTGGTCTGAGTTTCTCTTTAAAGGGAACCTGTACTGAGTAAAATTATTTAAAATAAACACATGAGGTAACTTTAAATGAACATTACATAGTTACCTTGCCATCAGTTCCTCTCAGAAGCTCACCATTTTCTTCTGACAGTGATACCTTCCAGTTCTGACAACATTTTGTCAGAACTGAAATATATCAGTTGCTGTCAGTTATATATCAGTTGCTGTCAGTTATATATCAGTTGCTGTCAGTTACAGCTGAGAGGAGAACTGATGTGTCCATGTTTCCCTATGGCTCAAGTGGGCGATGTTACAGTTAAACTGTGTGCTGACCAGAAAGCTGTTATGGAGTAATCGCCATTTTCAAAATGGAGGATGGAGAATTTCATCGATCACATGGGACAAACAGGATGCAGGAGAGGAGAAAGAGATTGATAAGTAGACTACACGGGAGGTAAGTATGACTTGTGCATGTTTATTTTGACTTTTAATTTTCAGTTCAGGTTTTCTTTAAAGATCCGATCCGCTGTGACAGTCGTTATGCCGTGCGTTGCCAAATGTCATTTGTGTATTTGCGCAGTTGTACCTACATTGCAGAACTGATCGCCTGTTGCTCAAAAAAATCACCGGAAAAATAATTGTAGAAATTGCGTAGTGGGTGTGGGCCTTTACTTTACAGTCATAGCAGAGAGTGAATTATTATTTTATCATAGTCACATGAGAGAAGGGAATTTGTAAAACACTGCACGAATATATAACCAACTTTACAAACAGGTAATGTCCTAAACAAAAATAATACATTTCCTAAGTAAAGATAGTCATTGAGATGCTAATTGTTTGCAAATGTAATGCAGATTGCATGCAGCTTTGAACTTGGTGAATTAAAATTGACTACACCTGACCAATTCTGAGATGCTAGGCAGAATTGGTCAGTTTAACATCTTGTTAACGAAGATTCATAAGTAGAATCCTAGAGTAGCATGTGATCAGCTAGTATGCGTTTTGATTGGCAGTTTGTGAGCATGTGTCACTTCTACTTCCTGTTTAGGGTAATACAGGAAGCAGATGTGACATGTGATCACTGATCATGTGATCAGCCAATCCCAGATTGCTTCACGCTTCTCCATAATTTCCTTTACAGGAGAAATTATGTAAAAGAATTGATTGTCTCTATACTCCTGTATTGCTGGCCTAATGGGGCATTGAGCTGTGGAATGGCTGCAGCCAGGCAACTGAAATCTGCAGGCCAGCCAATTTAAAGTCACACCTCATTGAGAATGATCAAGAAAGCGGAAAGTGACAGAGGATTTAATAATACATAAACATGATAAATAGGAGAACTCCCGCGGGCAGCGAAATGCCTGACTGGCTCAAGAACAGTCAGACAATAGCTTCCACCGCACTTGTTCAAGTTGTTGGTTCAGTATTTCCTGAGGATCTATAATAAACAATGCATAGAATGGTCTGGAGGGAACAAACAAATGTTTATCAGTTGAAGCAGGGCATGTTCCTTATTAATGCTGGACCATGATTTATGTCTAGGCTACTCTATTATGCTTTCATTCTGCTCTACAGCTAAAAGGATTCATAATTTAATGGAACACTAAAAGTAAGATACCAGTATCTGGACGCTCCTCAGATCTTCTGCTCAAGATACTTCTCTAGAGAAGAAGATCAAAGCTATGAGAACGTGGCTTTATTCAAGAATGGATTTATACTTGCTGCTCTCTTAGGTCACCTGACTTCGGCCACCATCCCTCCATTTTAGCAGAACACTTTTTGGTTCACAGCCCTCTATTTTATCCTTTTCATTTTTACAGCTAAGCTACCTTGTCCACTCGCAGCTTAAAGAGAAACTCCGACCAAAAATGTAACTTTATCCCAATCAGTAGCTGATACTCCCTTTTACATGAGAAATCTATTCCTTTTCACAAACAGACCATCAGGGGGTGCTGTATGACTGATATTGTGGTGAAACCCCTCCCACAAGAAAGGTTTGAACTTTTTTTGGCAGTTTCCTGTCTGTGAACCTTGTTGCATATTGGAAAATAGCTGTTACAGCTGTTTCCAACTGCCAAAAACCATGCAGCAGCTACATCACCTGCCAACACTAAAATGTTCACTGGAGTTCCTCTTTAAAGAGAGACTGAAGTGATCTAAAATACGGTACCTGTTTAATTTAGTGTAAGGAAAGTCAAAGTGGACTGGCACTAGAGCACTGGTTAAAACACTGAGGGAACGGTGTAGCCACTGTGCCTCCGGAGATTAAGTACAATGTAGCAGTGTTGAGGAGAAAGCTTCCGGGCACCAGTGGGTTAAGCTGTTTTTATTTAGCAGGCATCTTCAGCATTACAATCTTAACTGCTTTGCCGCATCCCCACGGCAGAACAAAGTCTTTATCCCTGACTTTCCAGGTCGTGGATTTTGCTGCCCGAGCGAGGCAGAGCTGTGCGCTGTAGCTCTGTCTCCAGTCCAGTCAATTTCTGCCGATCTCCACCTCTCCCCGCCCCTCTCAGTGAAAGAAGACCAAGAGGGGCGGGGAGAGGCGGAGATTGACTGAAGCAGAAGCAGAGCTAAGCTCTGCCTCTACCCTGAAGGATAGCAGAATTTTGCCCAGAGGATTTTTTTTTTTGGGGGGGGGAGGGGATTAAAACCTTGTTCTGCCAAGGGAATGCAGAAAATCAATTTGGATTATAATGCTGAGGCTACTTGCTGAAGAAAAAAAAAAAACAGGTATTCTTAATCACTTCAGACTCTCTTTAAAGTGAACTCGAGCTGAAACTCGGGCTCAAAAGAAGTTCTTACCCGGAAAAGAGGGAAGCCTCAGGATCCTACTGAGGCTTCCCTCTCTTGTCCACAACCACCCGTTGCAGCTTTCCTTCTGCAGTAATGGCTGCACTGTAGCCTCGTGAGCCCGTCCGCTCATGTACAGTAGCACAGAGCCCACATGCACAGGTAAGCTCAGTCGGCTATTGTGCGGCCATGTACTTGGAGGAGGAGCTGTGCGGCCCCGATCTGATTAGCAACAATGCATTGTCGCTAATCTTCCGGGGGGCACGCTCAGCGACGGGGGACAGCAGATTAGAGGGGGAAGCCTCAATAGGATCCTGAGGCTCCCCTCTCTTTAGGTAAGTATTTGGTTTCGTGTACCCGGGCTTCTTGTTGGCAGATGCAGTGTGTTGCTTTAATAACTTGGTTATAAAAGGCAGGTTGAAGCTGGGGGCAGATTTGAAGAAAAAAATGTAGCCATGCATGTAGCAGTCTGATCATTCATCTGGTCAAATGGTCCATCAACTACATTCTGACCCTAGTGCATTAGATATGGTTTGGTAGAGATGCGTAAATAAACTGCACCCCCTCCACAAAAACCTTTGTGGGGCTCTCATGTTTGTGGAGATGGTAAGCAACGTTGTGAAGATTCTGATCATGTTGTTCAAATACTAGATCATGTGGTTCAGAACTCAAACAGCTGCATTCAGCACAATTTCAGCACCGGACAGCAAACTGGGTTGGGTGCACTCCATTGATACAGGGGCATAACTACAGGGGAACAGCCAAATGGGGGCCCAGAGCGTTCATGGGCCCCAGTGACTACTTCAATCCCTCTGATAAAGGGGTCCATCCTTCAGATCAGATTATTTTGGGGCTACACTTGTTATGGGTGTGAAGAATATGATGCCCACACTTGTTTTATAAATGTTGCAAGATGGGCCCCCAGGCTGTGAGGGTCATTATGGTAGGCAAGGAAACGATGTGAACATTGTGGGATTCCCATCAAAGTTTTGCTGGGGGGGGGGGGGGGCATGATCTGTAGTTAGCCCTCTGCTCTGATACTTCCTCCTTCCAGCTTGGAATCAGGAAATATCAAAGGTAAATCAAACATACCCCATCCTGCTGTCCGGTGCTGAAATGGTACTGAATGCGGCTGTTCGGGTTCCAACATTTGAAACACTTTTTTAAACATCGCAGTGGTGATAAACCGTATATTGTACTATAGCTCTACCTATCCCTGTGATGTCACTACTGGTTTTCAAGTGTCCACTGACAGCTGCTGAGCCCAATCTCCGGCTGTAGCAATCTGCTGTATGTTCCTTCTGGTTTGTCAGGTTTACTCTTTGGCCTCGCACATAAATCAGCTTTCCCGAGAATAGTACAGGTGCCTGCTTCTGATAGTTGCAGCAAGCCTTGCAAATTACAAACCAGCCAAGGAATGGGGCAGAAGGGGTTATCAGAACAGGAGATTTGCCAGAGCTGAAATATTTTTAGTGGTGACTCAAAATAATTCTGTGTGTTTGCTGTCTGCTGCTTATAAATGAGGCGTTTGAATGGGGTGTGTTGGCTGTCAGAATTTCTTTCATGGGCTTTAGTTGGAAAGGGCAGTCAGGCTGAACAAGTAACACACTGAGTGGTACAGTGTGGGTGATTGATGTCTTGTGACAAGTAAATATTCCTTAAAAAAGTTTTCATTTTATTTTATTTTTTTCACAAACTTTGCTCATAAGTAGTAAATCGAGGCTCGGAATGTGTTTTTTGTCCTAGCTATACTGGTTTTGATGTCACGGTAAATAGCAAGTGATCTGTCTTGTTTACTATGTCACTTTTCAGGGGAGATGTGCTTTTGTCATTTTTATACTGCACTGTATCAAGGATGCTAACTTCTGGGCAGTGCACAGAGGGGTGATGACATTGAAACTTCGCAAAGCTGTAGCAGGCAGTTAGATTTCACCTTTTGGCAAAATTCGCAGGGGTAGGTTGCGATGTGGCGTAACAGCCGCAATGTACCGCGTCTTTCCGTACTTAAAAGCACCGTGCTTGTTAACAGTGACAGAAACTCAATGTGCGGTAGCGTTTTTCTGCTGTGTTGTATTCCTGCTGTTACAGGGAACGTAACGCTGACTAGGAACGTAACCTAAACCAGTCCAACCCTTGATGCCGATGTTGTCTGTTTCTCTAGTCCTGTGTCAGTACTAGTGGTTTTAAATTCTGATTCCGACCAAATTCCACATTCTGAGAAAAAATTACAGTCATCAGAAATTCTGATTTCCACGTAAAAATCTAAATTTTTGATGAATCGAATGGTTATTATTTTTGTCAATAAAGTTAGCTAATCATAAAAAAGAAGAAACTTAACGTTTTGAAAGCTTGCAGTAAACCATGTACAGTTAGTCCATGGCTGGATTAACCATAAGGCACTGTAGGAACTGCCTATAGGTGCCTGATGATGGAAAGGCAGCTCACTCCCCTCCCGAAATGCTTCCCTCCTGCCTTACCTATGCAGAGTCCCGAGCAGAGTGTAAATGAGTGGTTGCTCACCTGGGTCTCCACTGACCAGATCTCCCTTCAGTTGGGTGCACCTCTAGCTACCTAATACTCGGGGGAACCTCTAGCTACTTAATACAGAGGTTACCTCTGGCTGCCTAATGCTAAGAGACACCTGTAGCTACCTGTGTCAAGCAAGAAAAGTAAGGGAGAAGTGACAGCTGGGACAGCCAGCACACTTGTGATGCAGTTCACCGTTTTTTTGTAGGTTCATGGAGGGAGCAGTGTAGTGTGCCGGAACATCTGTACCTGTAGGCTCCTGTGATGTAAATCCGGGCCGAGTTAGTCATTAAAGGTATCCCCAAAATCAACGTTTGTTGGTTTGATGCCTGCATCTCTGCTCATCGACTAACACTATAAGGCCCAGCATGACCTCTGTCCTGAAGTCAGTTGGTCACAAGAATGGCGTATGCCACTGCACAAGTGGTCTCCCCGGTGGACTCTATTCCTATTGGCCACTTGACTTCAGGCCAGAGGTCATGTTGGGCATTATGGGATGGAAGGTCACCACTAGTGAAACATGCCATGGCAAACCATGTCTATTAAATTAAAAAGTATCCGCATGTGCGCAGCACGGACCCAGCCTCACACAAGGAGGACGAGAAAGACGCAGCCAGGCGGGCATGTGAGCGGGCGGCCGGGTGTGCGGCGGGTGCGGGCCCGCAGGCGTGCTGAGAAAGACCTAGCCCATTTTTAAACGGGCTAAGGTCACTAGTAAAAAATAATAATGCACATATAACAGAAGTGCTCCATGATGGCAAGTGCACTTGTTTGGTATTGAAGTGCCACATGCAGCACTGCTAACTAAATTCTGCTTCAGCACCATAACCATGCCACATTGTTTTCTCAGGTCTTGTTTTTTTAATGTTGAAAGAGAAGGTTTTACCTGCAGTGAAGGGGTCACCATTCCTTCTTAACTCTGGGAACTGAGTTTTTGATTGGTGAACAGAGAAGTATTTATTAGTCTCCAAACAAAACAAAAAATTATGTAAATGACATATCTTTACTTCCTCCTGATCAGGCAGAGGAATGGGTTTTCTTGAAGCAAGTCAGTTATTTTCCCTTTGTGCTGTGATTAAGGGCCAATCAATTAAGGATGTGGTGCATCACTTGTTGCTGGGCAGACTTCCCTTTGGTCACTAATGGCTGGCCAGGATTTCCCACCTTCTGTACATGATTGTATACAGAGTCACAGCAGACCAATTACAGCCTCATGACTGACTCTAAAGAACACAAGAGGCAGAAGAAAGACTATGGACTAGTAACTTAAAGTGGGTTAAAACTCTGACATAACATTCAATAAAATGTGTTTTCCTACTTTTTATTACCCATACAATTATCATATTTGCTTTTGAGCACAAATATTATTGTCTGTCTACAAATTACAAATTCACAAAGTATAGTTCTGACTTCTGCTCTGAACGCTTCTATTGCATTTTATTACATAGCTGTTATATTTATATTTTAAAATCTATCTAGTGATCACTTCTCAGCTACACACATACTAGAAGCAGAGAGAGCTCAGTTTGAGCACTTTGCTCATGTTTACTAAATGGATCTGCCAAAGGAGTGTAAACAAAAGATAATGTTATCACCTTTTTGGATGTGTCCAGAAGCTGACCACTGAAGCAAAGAGCTTTCTACTGTAGAACAAAGTTTCATACCACTAGTCTTCCAAACTTGAAGTGACACTGAAGAGAAAAAAACCTTATGATATAACGAATTTTATGTGTAGTACAGATAATTAATAGAACATTAGTAGCAAACAAAAGAGTCTAATATTTTTATTTTCAGTGTTAGAGCTTTTTTTTACTATAACATTGCATCAATCTCTAATATTTGCAGTGTACAAATTACACTCTGTATTTTAACCTCTTCCCGACCCCCTAACGCCGATAAGCGGCAGGTAGGTGGCAGCCCCAGGACCACATAACACCGAAAGGCGTCAAGGACGGAGATTAGTGAGGATCACGCATCCCCGCTTGAGTGACTGAGCGCCGCTCAGCCAGCGGTGATCGCCGCTAGCAGACTGTTAGATGGCGAAAACGTCTATTTACATTATACAGAGCTGCGATCTATGATCTGTACAGGGGACAGCCCTGTCACTCGGCTGTCCCATGGAGTGGCCCACAAAGCGATCTCATAGGCTGATGCCTATGAGAGACGACCGCGGGGATTGGCTGTCAGGGGGAGGAAGGGAGGGTGCAAAAAAATTGCATTAAAAATAGAATAAAAAAAACAAACAAAAGACAGCAGTAGCAATCATAGCCCACTCACAGAAAGCTCTGTTGGTGGGCAGAAAAGGAGGGGGGGATCCATTTGTGTGCTAAGTTGTATGGCTCTGCAGCAAGCTGTTAAAACTGCAGAACACTGGATTGTAAAAAATAGCCTGGTCACTGGGGGGTGGTAGAGGAGGGTGCCTGTGGTCTTTCAAGTGGTTAAATGATGAAACACAACAGAGCTACTGACCCCTTAAACTTCCTGGCAGAAACACCTTAAACAAACAAACAGAGACAGGTTGAGATAAGTGCTTCAGAAAATAGCATTGCATGCTGACTAAATTAGTCGGAGAGCTCAGAGAAGCTCTTTTGCATAGATAACAACTGAAGTTTCTAAACTCTTCTTGTACTGGAAACAATATGAGAATCAAATCTTTGCTACTAATCTTCTATTTCTTAGCTGTACTACACATACAAATCATTATCTTATAAGTTTATTTTCACTTCAGATTCTCTTTAAAATATATATTACTTTCTTTACCTTTTTAAACATGTGCAGGTGTGAATATTAGAGGTTATAAATACACCCATCTGCTAAAGTAGGATTTGCAGCAGCAGAAGCACCTGGACGCACTGCTTATTAAGATGTCATATAAAATATATACCGTAGATCTGTTCCTGGATCTGGGCTTTGACAAAGTGGGTTATTGGTTGCATAGTTGATTGGTTGCTATGGGTTACTCTATTTTGCACTTCACTATGTGCTTTGGCATTTGTAATTGCCACATAGGAGAGCTACATGTCATTTCATGGAAAAAAATAAAACACGGTGAACAAATCATAGTGTGTTGAGGTCTGTAACTACCAATTGCTTGCACTCATTTGATTTTTACTTGCTACATTTAGTCATTCCCTCCCCTTTAGTATATAATAGCTGAGAACAAGTGAACCACAGAATATTTTGTATGGTTGTCACGGTACAATTCTGATACTGCAAGATTCCGAGCTGTTATAAGAGTTTGTTTATAAAAATCTTTATCTTTTTCCTTTTCACACTAATGACACGATTTGATAGTGTCTAAAAAAAGAATTAAAAGTTAACTTTTTATTATTATTCCTAAAAAGGATAGCCCTGTACTAACACTTGCTATAATAGCATTCTGGGTGGAAACCATTCAATTAATTGCGGCCGTGCGGCTGCTGGTGGCTTTTTTTTTTAAAATGTTTTAAATGCGTTTAGGTTGGTGTAGCTACCACTAGGCTTGCTGCACTTTGCCCCCAAGTTCCCCGGCACTGTTCCCCCCCTCCCTCCGATCGCCGCTGGTCATAATTACCTGGCCGCGATCCCTTCAGGCGTTGCTATGGCGACGATCGGGCATGACGTCTGATGTCATGATGTCATGCGCAGTTCCGATCGCCGCCATAGTGACCCCTGGAGGCTATGGGGTGTCCGCGCGCTGCGGGCTTCGGGGGGTAAGCATAAAACAGCGGCGATAGGGGGACCAGAGCGGGCCGGCAGCGATTGGAGGGGTGATGTAGCTAGCCAAGTGCTAGCTACACCCCCTCAGAAAATGTGGTTAAAAAAAAGACCCTCCAGGGGCTGAGAAATCCACCGCGGCGGTGATGGACGAGCTAAGCTCGTCATTACCGACAAGGTGGTTAAAGGAATTTCAGCCAATTTAAGCTAGGCAAGCTTTACTTACCTGGGGCTTCCTCCAGCCCCTTGCAGAAGATAGGTCCCATGTCACAGCTCAGCCCCCCAGCTGCCGTCCCGGGGTCCCCAACTGCAGAGGCCTACCTCGCTGTCAATCACTCAAACGTGGACTGGAGTGTTCTGCGCAGGCTGCAATGGGCAGGAGGAAGCCCCGAGTAAGTAGAGCTTGTGTGCTTAAATTGGCTGACATTTCCTTTAAGATTCAATTCAAATCTGATATTCAGGGTTTATACTACTACCCAGAATAGATTAATAATTACATGTGCTACAACATCACTCCACCATAAACCCCCTAAAAATAAGGGCTTCGTCAGGTGTACATGTAAAGGAGCATAAGTGCTTAGTGCTGCACAATAAAGTGCGTCATCAATCAGGAAACAAAAAATCTAAAAATTTCACGGCTATATTGACAGGCTTACCTTTCCTGTGCCACTGCTTTATAAACCATGTAAGGGGCGGGTGTAGCTTCCGGTATCACCTGCCACGTGCAGACAATCCCCAGGGTTCTAAAAACAGACCTGATTATTTTACCCACTTCTGTATTTAAATCTAAGTCCGTTATTCAGTATCTATTCTTGATGGCTATATAGCCAGCCTATCACCAGGTGGCACGTTTGGTAGAGATGGCCGAAAACCTCAGATTTTGGGTTCACGGATGCGAGCCTTTCGCAAAAGTCTGTGAATTGGCGAACCGCAATAGACTTCAATGGGCAGGCGAACCTTAAAAACTACAAACACTGTTTCTGGCCACGAAAGTGATGGAAAAGATGTTTTAAGGGGTCTAACACCTGGAGCGGGATACAAGCCAAAAGTCGCTGAGAAAATTACGGATTTGACGCAGAGCAGGGTTATATTCCCTAAAGGGCAGAAATCACATTGCATTCCTAAATTGGAGGCATAAAGTGCCTCCAAAACTCACTGTGTAACGCACCGCAAACGATGCAGGCGATGGCGGTTTTCCAGCCCATATGGTCGGGCTGAGGTAGCTCAATTACAGAACAACCGTGACTGTCCAGCTGATCGAATTTGGTCTGTCCAAAATGAAGCAATGACCTTATTATCTTGAGTGTGCTCCCCAACACACTCAAATAGGTCATTGCTTCATTGTGATACGCAAGCCCCTTCACAGCGGCAAGGTAATGATCACAAAGGGGAATTGACACATGTACAGTACATGCCTTTTGTTTTGTTTGTAGCAGCCACAGTGCAGCCAGAAAAATTAGACAGGCATGTATATGCACCAGAAAAATTATTCTTCTTCTTGGTGGCCTTAAAAATTCAGTCCTGGACCCTGTTGGTGGTGGTGGCGGAGAAGGCAGTCAAGCGGCCTGCAGGCAGAGATGCTGTGTGGGAACTGACTTAGTCTTCGGGCAGGAAGCAGTGGTGTGCAGGCAATCATGTTGTGTGGGGGCTGTCTTAGTCTTCGGGCAGGCAGCAGCCCTCCGGGATCCATGCCTCATTCATGTTAATAAAGGTGAGGTGCTGAACACTTTTTTGACCTAGGTGACTTCTCTTCTCAGTGACAATGCCTCCTGCTGCGTTGAAGGTCCTTTCTGACAGGACACTTGAGGCGGGGCAAGCCAGAAGTTTGAAGGCAAATTGTGACCGCTCTGGCCACAGGTCAAGCCTGCGCACCCAATAGTCCAGGGGTTCATCGCTGCTCAGAGTGTCTATATCCGCACTTAAGGCCAGGCAGTCGGCTACCTGCCAGTCGAGGTGTTGTTGGAGGGTGGATCCCAAAGGGCTGAGGTGGGGTGTTGGACTAAAAGTCTGCATGTCTGACATCACCATCTGATCGCTAGAGCGTTCTGTCCTTGCCTGCGTGGACATGAAAGGAGGAGGAGGAAGAGGATTACTGGCACCTGTTTTCCGAGCTGGCCTGGCTGGCAACTATCTATATGCAGTGTCACCCACAAAGACAGCTATGCTTTAGTAAGTTAAATCACAAATACAGTGAAAAGATATGCAATGGTAATACAGGGTGTTAAAACTGTGTAGAAGGAAAGGGGCTGGCACTACATGGATCCCGCCTTCTTGCGAGTGGTTGGGGTGGTATAAAGCTCACGCCTTCAAAAATGCTACTCCAACGTGCTTTGGTGTAGGAGTTCAATATGCAGAAAATGTAGAAGATAAACCGGCACTGTTGTAAACGTAGCTTTATTGAGATCCAGATTAAACATCTGTTCAATCAGGGAAAGTGAATCACGTAAATTAGTGAACAGTAATTGCACATTACGGGTGAGAGCTAAATCTGGGTGCGGTGGGTGCTACTGTGCTGGTAGCTGGAGCCTGACCCCCGTATTGCACGGTGTGGCGCTTCTACGGAGGCTGCCTGGCCAGGCAGTGCATGATGTTATAATGGAGTGATGCTGTAACACAATCGTTAATCTTGTCTGGGTGAATCCCAAATATCAGATTTGAATTGAGTACAATCCAATTAAATCCAGATTTGAATTGAATATCAGAAATGAATTGAATCCAAAGTGGGCTCAAAAAATAAAACAAAAAGTAGGCTACCTGATCCAGGGGGCAGAGCGGATCAGGTAGCTGTAAGAACCACCGCTCCCCGCTGCTCCTGTGGGCTGCACTGGCCCACTTTCACGACTTATAGGTTACGAAGCTGCACTGAAAGACTGTGTGTCTCTTGCAGCGTGCAGGGAGGCAGAGGAGTGGCAGGGGCGAGGCCAGGGAGAGAGAGCTGCCCAATGGCAGCTCTAGAAACCCTGTAGGAATGCCCCTGGTGGGCATTTTGAACAGGGATTCCCGCTCCCTGTGTTTACCTACAAGATAGCAACAAATATTGTTGGTAATCTCGGGGGGCTATGGCACGGCAGTGGGGAGGGGGGGGGCAGAAAGCGGCGGTGGGGACAAAGAGGCATGTCAGGAGGCAGAGAACATGCCTCTGTGTCTCAGCTGCCCCCCCCTTCTCCCCACTTCGGGTTCTCTTTAAGGGATTACAGATTTTTGGTCTATCCCCAGAATGCTATTATAGCAAGTGTTAGTACAGGTCTGTGCTTTATATTGGAATAATAATTAAAGTTAATTTTTAATTCTTGTTTAGGCAGTATCAAATTGTGTCATTGGTTAAAAATCGGGTTGTGTCAAATTTCCTCTTCACATTATTCAGCAATTGGCCAGTGCATTCCGTGCGATTTTAAGAGCGTTTCAGAGATATTTATAACATTATGACAACAATAATTGTGGACAAAAGGTGATGTTTAGAAATATGCATAAAAGGTGCATTATTGCATTATATGTATGGGCACAAAGGATGAGAAAGCTAGGAAAAAGGACAATGCAACACCTGGAGGAAAGTTCCTTTGTCCTTCCTTTGGAAATAATGAATTACGCTCAGTCCAGAGTCCTGATAAAGGGCATTGAAGAGCAGAGAATCACAGGGAGGAAAAAAAGTCTGTTCTTCTTATGAAAAAGTGAAAAATGTACTTTTATGATTTGTGAATAGACTCCTCAGTCAGCACAATGTCACAGAGAAGAGGCCTGGTTCAGATATAGGGCCTGATTCACTATTCGGTGCTAACCTAGTTAGCACGCCTAAAGGCTTTGGGCGTGCTAACTAGGGTGCTAAGTAGTTAGCACGCAGAAAGGTGACCCCGGCCGTGCACAAAACTTTGCGCGCGCAAACTCCGGTGCATGCGAAACGTTGCATCACGGTGCAGCGAAAACGGCGCACCCGATGCGCCCATAAGGGCACATTGGGTGCGACTTTAACGTCGCATAGTGTAACGTTAAAGTCGCACCCAATGTGCCCTTATAGGCACATCGGGTGTGCCGTTTTCGTCGCACCGCCATGCAACATTTCGCGCACCGGACTTTGCACGCGCAAAGTTTTGTGTGCGGGACTTTGCGCGCGAGTGCTATTTAGCGCGCCCTATGCATCTTTTGCCGTGATAAGGGGCTTTTAACAAGCGTACTTACAGTTAGCACCGCTTTGTGAATCAAGCCCTTAGAGTTTATGAAGGTGATAAGCAAGGTAGATTCACAAGAACTGTAAGTGAAAGTAAAGTAGTTAATGTGTTTTATTGATTTGGCCAGTTTAGGACGGCGTGTAGTTAAAACTACGCCGCACTTGTGGTTGCCTAAGCCTGATGCGGCTATAGTTTTAACGCCGCCTGATCTCAATCACGGGATGCAATAGTGCATCCCCGGCTGCTCTAAACTCATCTGTCACAGTGATCAGAAAGTGTAAAAATAAAACAAGCCGCTAGTCCTTAACGGGATCAGAGGTTCTGGTCCTAGATAAGTTAAACAGCAATTTTAAAATTTTGACCTGCGTTTTGAAGTGCCCCTCTCCATTCCCATTTGTACACATCCAAGCTAACATTAGTCATATGAAAAAGTCTACAGTATACATTCGTTTTAGATGAAGGATTATCCCTATAGGTGATCAGCACACCTGTGTTGTAGTGATGGTCATGTCTCGTAGAACTCATGGAGAAGCATGTGATCGGTTTGGTCAGGTGATAGACAAGTACGTTTTTGATTTGCTAGTCATGATCATGTGCTAATGCAGGATGTGATCACCGCAAACCAAAGTTTTGCAAATCAATCAGCTGATCAAACAAATCACATGCTACTCCAGGAGTTCGAGCCATTACTTATTACAAAAGGTTAGTTTGTAACGCAGACAGCGAAACTCTACCTGTGAAGCATGAGGTCACGAGTTTGACTCCAAGGTCAGGAAAAAAAAAAGTTTTAATGCAATAAATAATGCACGTTGTCAGGTGGAGAGGACAACCCGTGCACCACTTACTTGTCATTAAAAATTTGCTATGTGCATTACAAACTAGCCTTTTGTAATGAGCTTGATAAAGGGCCTGTTGATGTCCGAAATGGACTGGTGCTGCCACTTTTTTACCACCAAAATGTCGTGCCTTTGATTGGAGCTACAGTATGTTTCAGTTTGTGCTACACTAACCTGCATTTGGGTAACCTTATAAATCGGTGATAATCAATACTGATCATACCCTATGTACAAATGACTTGAGTTACAATGTTTCAGAGGTACAAACAAAGTTGTCTTCTTGTACAAAATAAACAATACTGTTTTTCTGTTACATATTTTTGTTGTTAAATTTTACAGTAATACATAAACTGTTAAAAGTGGTTCAAGACACATTAAAAGCACCTTGAAAACAAAAAAAAAACCCCATAAGTTATACTTTATGTACAAATCCAGAGTTATCCAACAGTAAATCACCAGGTTCCAGGCTTGGTTAACACATAAATCTGTACATTTCTAGTCCTGTCCAGTTTTGCATCAGTTTTTTATCCTTTTTACCTGCCAGAATTGGAACTGTTCACCTTTTATATGTGAACACATCCATAGAAAACTGATACAAAACTGACTGGACTGGTTAAGACCGAACTGTACCAGAAATGTACAGAGTTATGTGTTAACACAGCCATAGAAAACTCATACAAAACTAATGACAATTATCAAAAACTGACAGGGCAGGACTGGACACCTTTTTATGTGTGAATATAGCCTCACTAAATACAACAGGACTCAACTTAAAGCAAATTTAACTTACAAAACAATCTCCCAAAATGGAACTGGTTTGTAAGTAGGGAACCACCTGTATTGCAGGTGGACAACTTTTTCCCCCTTTTTTTATTCCTCTATGTTTCGATATCCAAAAATCTAGGCAGTTTGTGTTTTCGGGTCCCCAGCTGAAGGTGATTGTGTTATGTATGGAAAGGGGGTCGCTGGGGCTCAGGGCCGGGCCGCAGTGGGGCTAACACCAATTCTTTCCTCAACACCGGATACATTGGCCTCAATTCACTAAGCTTTATCAAACACTTTACCGAACATTTGATAATTTACCTCATGGTTAAAATCTAATTTTGAATTCACTAAAGTGTTATATATTTATTGAACGTTTTATCGATAAAACATTCAAGAAATCTGTAACACCTTAGTGAATTCAAAATGAGATTTTAGCCATGAAGTAAAATATCAAATGTTCGGTAAAGTGTTTGATAAAGCTTAGTGAATTGAGGCCATTGTGGGTGGGTTGCAGACACATTTTTTAGGAACCTTCTTATGAGCCATTTTACTATCAATATCTCAACAATAATTGTACTGGTAATGTATTAAAGAGTAGTGATGAGCATGATTTTCGCATACTTGTAGTTTCGCAATGTAACGAGCATGAATTTCGCATACTTGTAGTTTCGCAATGTAATGTGAAATCATAAAGTGATATTTTGGAAAAACTGTAATTTCACATTTTCATCTACGGTATTTTTCAGACTATAAGACACTCCTGACCATAAGATGCACCTAGGTTTAGAGGACAAAAACCAGGGGAAAAATATATATACTAAACCTGGTGCATCTATAGGGAGGCGGCATCTTGTGGATTATGCACCCTTTGTACCTCATGCCCCCTTGTACCTCTTGTGTCCTCCTCTGTCTCCCTGTGTCCTCCTCTGTCCCCCATGTGCCCTCCTCTATGCTCCTCTGTGTCCCCTTGTGTCTAGAGATGACCTGAGCGGTTCACATTCGAACGCGAACACGCAAACTTCGGTGGTTTGCGGTGAACCGTGAACTATATGCGATTTCGACCCACCCCCTATACTACATCATTAGGGTCAACTTTGACCCTCTACATCACAGTCAGCAGACACATGGTAGCCAATTAGGCTACAGTCCCTCCTAGACCCCCCCTATAAAAGGCAGGCAGCTTCGGACATTTCCCTCACTCGTGTGGCTGCAGTAATTAAAGAAGGGAGAGTTGTTGCTGACATAGGGAAAGCTTAGTTAGGCTCTTGTTAGGCTTGTGTGTGACAGCTGCACATTTATAATACCAATCACTGCATACCTGTTCATGTTTACTGCAGCTGCGTGACAGAAGCACGCAGTGTTATATACCTGTCACTGCACCTGTTCACGGTACCTGTGTGTGTGACAGCTGCACATTTTTAATACCAATCACTGCATACCTGTTTATGTTTACTGCAGCTGCGTGACAGAAGCACGCAGTGTTATATACCTGTCACTGCACCTGTTCACCGTACCTGTGTGTGTGACAGCTGCACATTTGTAATACCAATCACTGCATACCTGTTCATGTTTACTGCAGCTGCGTGACAGAAGCACACAGTGCTATATACCAGTCACTGCACCTGTTCACGGTATCTGTGTGTGTGACAGCTGCACATTTTTAATACCAATCACTGCATACCTGTTTATGTTTACTGCAGCTGCGTGACAGAAGCACGCAGTGTTATATACCTGTCACTGCACCTGTTCACCGTACCTGTGTGTGTGACAGCTGCACATTTGTAATACCAATCACTGCATACCTGTTCATGTTTACTGCAGCTGCGTGACAGAAGCACACAGTGCTATATACCAGTCACTGCACCTGTTCACGGTATCTGTGTGTGTGACAGCTGCACATTGGATTGATACCAGTCACTACATATCTGTTCAGTGCACCTGCGTGACAGCACGCAGTATTATATTATATACCAGTTGCTGCATTACTGTTCACTGCACCTCGGTAACCGCACATTGTTGTACCAGCAGTCACTGCAACCTTTTTACTGCACCTGTGTAACCGCACATCGTATTAGTCAAGTCAGTGCATACCTTTCACTTCATCCCCCCCAATATGGACAAAACAAGAAGCAGGCCACCTGGAAGGTCTGTTCGAGGTTGCGCTGACGTGATTTCGTGCGGCCCTCATCCACAAAAGTACAGTGTTCAGAAGAAGGCACGTGCCATCAACCCCCAATATTGTCAGGACATGGTTGACTATTTAACACAGAACAGCTCATTTTCCTCAGCTTCTGCTCGGAAGTGTGACATATTTTCCTCCTCCTGCTCTGATTCTGGCACCCCACTTAACACTCCGTCCGCAGCCATCATTAAAGTGCCATCATCCCAGGGCTCAGCGGTGTGGACTTTTTTTGTGTGTCTGCCTCAGATGAGTTCAATGCCATCTGTACTCTCTGCCACCGAAAATTGAGCCATGGAAAGACCAAGACCTGTGTAGGGACAACTACCTTACGAAGGCACATGATTACAAAGCACAAACTGCAATGGGATGACCACCTGAGGAAAAGCAGCACACAAAAGCAAAACCACACACCGCAGTGTAAGATACAATCACGCAATTATTTCTCAAAAAAGGCGATACCCAAACTGTACCGTGATGTTGAAAGGCAAGTGGTGTCATCTCTGGCACACAGCGTTGGGTCAAGGGTCCATCTGACCATGGATGCCTGGTCTGCAAAGCACGGTCAGGCCTGCCCGAAAACTAAGTCAGTCTTCACACACAGAATCTCTACCTGCACGCCGTGTGACTGCCTGCCCCAAAACTAATTCGGTCCCCACACAGCATCTCTGCCTGCATGCCGCTTGACTGCCTTCTCCGCCACCACCAACAGGGTCCAGGACCCCAAGCGGATTCCTGAATTTTTAAGGTCACTGCAAGCAGCGGCCGCTATAGTAATTTTTCTGGTGCGTGTACATGCCCGCCTAATTTTTCTGGCTGCACTGCAGCTGCGATAACAAAACAAAAGGCATGTACATGTGCCCATTCCCCTTCGTGATCATTACCTTGCCGCGGTGATGGGGCTTGCGTATCACAATGAAGCAATGACCGCCGGCTATATGACTATATGGCTGCTGGTAGTGGCCGTTACTCTGTTGTTTTGCTAATCTAATATATTAGATATGTGATGTATATGATGTATTTGTTATTTTGAGCACTTTGACCCTTTATTACTGGGCACTTATCACTCCTGACAAAGTTTCCAACTAAGGAAATGAAACATGTTGAGTTTTGTATAGAGCTGTAACTTACCGGTACATCAATGT